>NC_057730.1:36970192-36999015 GCF_004010195.1 Chiloscyllium plagiosum
TGGGGTGGGGGCGGAGAGGTCAGGAAGATGATTGCAGGTTAGGAAGGCGGTGCTGAGTTCAATGGATTTGACTGAGACAAGGTGGGGGGAGAGGAAATCTGGCCTATCATCCTCACCTTGACCTCCTTCCACCTATCGCATTTCCAACGCCCCTCCCCCAAGTCCCTCCTCCCTACCTTTTATCTTAGCCTGCTGGACACACTTTCCTCATTCCTGAAGAAGGGCTTATGCCCGAAACGTCGATTCTCCTGTTCTTTGGTTGCTGCCTGACCTGCTGCGCTTTTCCAGCAACACATTGTCAGCTCTGATCTCCAGCATCTGCAGTCCTCACTTTCTCCTTATAGTCCAGGTGAAGTCACCTGATGAAGGAGCAGTGCTCTGAAAGGTTGTGACTTTAAATAAACATGTTGTGTGACATCTGGCGTTGTTTACATGAACTTTAGTAAAGCCTTTAAGAAGGTTCTGCACGGTTGGCTAATTAGTGAAGTTATATCACATGGGATGCAGGGTGAGCTTGCCAATTGGATACAAAATTGGCTTGACACGGAGAGAGGGTGGTGGTGGAGGTTGTTTTGCAGACTAGAAGCCTGTGACCAGTGGTATTCTACAGCGATTGATACAGGGTTTGCTTTTGTTTGTCATTTATATAAACAATTTAGTTGAGAACATTGGAGGCATGGTTCGTAAGTTTGTGGGTGACACTAAAATAGTGCAAGTGCAGAAGGTTGTTGAAGGATTACAAAGAGATTTTGATCAATTTCATCAATGGGCTGAGGAGTGGCAGATGGAGTTTAATTTAGATAAATGCGAGCAATTGTATTTTGGTAAAACAAGCAAGGGCAGGACTTGTACAATTAATGGTAGGTTCTGGGTAGTATTGTAGAACAGAGAGTCATAGGGGTTCAAATACATAATTGTTTGAAATTTGCGACATAGGTAGGTGGGGTGATGAAGAAGGCGTTTAGTACACTTGCCTTCATTGCTCAGACTATTGAGTAAAGGAGTTAGGAAGTCATGTTGAGATTGTACCTGATGTTGGTGAGTCCTCTTCTGGAGGACTTTGTGCAGTTCTGGTTGCCCTGCTATAGGAAGGATATTATTAAATTGGAGAGGGTTTACCAGGTTGTTGCTAGGAATGGAAGGTTTGCGTTATAAAAAAATAGGCTGGGACTTTTTTTCACTGGTCATAGGAGTTTGAGGGGTGACCTTATGGAGGTTTAAGGTAAATAGAAATGGTCTTTTCCTTTGGATGGGGGAGTTCAAAACTAGGGAGAGAGGAGGAAGCTTTAAAAAGGACATGAGGGGCAATTTATTTATACAGAGAATGGTGTGTGTATGGAATGAACTATCAGAGGATGTGGTAGATGCAGATTCAGTTATAACATTTAAAAGACATTTGGATAAGTACATGAATAGGAAAGGTTTGGAGGGATATGGGCCAAATGCAGACAAGTGGGACTAGTTTGGTTTGAGAGTGTGGTTGACTTGTTGGACTGAACCATCTGTTTCCATGCTGTATGACTCTATGATTATGGCTCTAAGTATTTAATTGACTCCTCCTTGAGAGTACAGTCTGGTCTTTGAGAATGTCTGGTCTTCTATAACATGCTAGTTGTGTTCTCATGTAACCTCGCATTACAGAAAACCGCGCAGTAGAAATAAAGGGGTCAATGGGAAAAACAGGGTTGGGGTGAACTACCAAAAATATCAGTAAAAATTAAAACAAAAATTGTAGTTAGCCTAATCCAAATTATAGTACAGTCTAAGTAAATGTTAAAATCATATATTTCAATGAAATAATGTAATAAATTTAGCACTTTATCCTGAAAAATTGGAAGGTAACTTGAAGGGGTTTCTGAGTCTGCTGAGTTATAGTGCTGTATTAAGATAGGGGCTGAGGGTTATCATCAGTATCATCATCACTTTCAGGTGCAGTTCTAGTTGCAGGGTTAAAACAAAAAAAATTAGTTCAGAGGTAGATAGCTGTGGTTCATTGTCCTCAGACTGTTTCTTGGGTGTTGACTTAAAAGCATCTAGTTTTTGCTGCTTTTCCATCCTTCTCCTTTCATGAAGAAGCTGTTCATAGAGTGACACATAAGACTTTATGCCACAAACTGCTATCCTCCTGCACTCTGCATTGTCATCATTGTCTTCTAAGCGGCTGCAACTGCTTTTCAACTTCCCTCCGGATAGTAGACAAAAGAGAAGTGGAATGTTCTCGTGATGCTGCATCCTGGACTTAACTGTCTTCGTCTCGAGCTTCAATTTCCCCAGCAAAAGGTTGTTGTGGATCAGCTATGGAGAGGTCTTCACAATGGGACTGAAGCAGTTCCTCGATATCCTCAGTCTCCACTTCTGCAAATCCAACTTGCTTTGCAAGAGCAGCACAATGTGCTTTGATTGCTCGAAGATCCTCTAATGGCCCAATGCCTTTAAAATTATGAAGAAAATCTGGGAGAAGATTCTGTCAAACTGCATGCAAGCAGTCCTGACTGACATCACCCCAGGTCTCCACAATGATGTCAATACCATTCTTAATGTTAAAGCTCTTCCAACATTGAAGAACACTCATTGTCGCCCTCAGTAGCTGCAATCAGCTTCCTGAATGTGTGCGTTAAGTAAAAGCTTTAAAAGCTGCTGTTGCATCCTGGTCCATGGATTGAATTGGAGACGTTGTGTTCAGAGCTTGAAGTAGTACTTTGATGTTTTCAGAAAGTTCACCAATGGTGGAGGATGGCTTGGTGCATTGTCCAGAGTGAGGAGACTCTTGAGATCCAAATTTTGCTACTGAAAAAATTCTAAAAACATCAAAAATAAGGTCAGAAAAAAACTTTGCGTCATCATCCAACCTCTTTTGCTTGATCTGAAGTAAACACCTTGAGTGGACTCAGCGTACCGTGATGCCTAGTGCTGTAGATGTAATCGCCCAATAGCCAACGGGAGTTTGTATTTTAAAAAAATCTTTCCCCAATTCACCACTTGCATTACAGTCAAATTGCACTGATGAAATGTGTGTTTATAGAACAACCTGTACTATTTCATCTGCTTGCATCACCCTTGTATCCAGACAATTTTCAATGTTACCCAGCACTCATTAGAGAACTGTAAATACTGGAGATCAGAGTGAATAAAGATTGCTGTGCTTTTTCCAACTCCACTCTTTATCCACTTGCCACTAATTATACCAAGCTTAGATGGTGGCCAGATCGTATGGCGTATGGAACAGACTGTTTCAGTATTTGAGTAATGATGAACAGTGCTGAACGTTGTGCATTATCAGTGAATATTTCTACTTCTATTCTTATGAAGGAAGGTCAATGATGAAGCAGCTAAAATGGTTAAACAGAGAACACTATCCTGAAGTTTTCCTGCAGTGAATTTTCCAGGACTGAGATGATTGACTTCCAACAATCACAATCTATCTTCCAACAATCTTTGTGCTGCAACCAATAGAGATTTTCCCCCAGATTCCAATCGATTCCAATTCTGCTTTGGCTCCCTGATGTCACACTCTGTCAAATATTGTCTTGATGATGAGAAGTCACTCCCACCTCACCTTTGGAGTTCAGTTTTTTGTCCTTTGGACCAAGGCTACAATGAGGTCCTGAGGGCCACACAGAGATCCTGACCTAGTATAGGCTACAGAAAAGAACAGCCCTCAGACTAGCCGAATATCAATCGGGTAGACCCTTTGCAAGATAGTGAATTTGATAGGTGTTGTGTGAAGCCAAAATCCAGTGTGGCCACTCACCCTGGCCAAATAGCCAATCTGGCATCTTGGGAGAATCAGAGCACTTGTAAAAGTGGCGATGTGGCTTAGTGGTAGCATTCTTGTCTCTTACTCAGAAATGATGTGGAGGTACTGGTGTTGGACTGGGGTCAAGAAGGTCAGAAGTCACTCAACACCTGGTTATACTCTAACAAGTTTATTTGAAATCCCAAGCATTTGGAGCGCTGCCCCTTCGTCAGGTGGTCACTTCAGAGCAGTTCTCTGAAAGCTTGTGATTTCAAATAAACCTGTTGGACTATAACTTGGAGTTGTGTGACTTCTGACCTTACTCAGAAAGTTATAGGATCAAGTTTCACTCCTGAAATTTAAGCTCAAAATTCTAGATGTTACACCCCCTGGAGGGCTGTACTATGGGAGGTATTTTGTGTAAGACAATATACTAAGGTCCCAACTGCTATCTTATGTAGATGTAAAAGATGCCTCCTACTATTTTGAAGAATGACAGAGCTGTTTTGCACGAAACTTTAATGATATTTATTCAGGGATAAATATTAGTTAAAAACAGATTTCTGCCAATTATTATATTATTATTATATTATTTTACTGTTTGTGCAACAAGTATCTGCAAAGTGGCTGCTGCTTTAGCTACATTACAACTACACTTCATTAGCGGTAAAGCACTTTGGGAGAACCTGGGATTATGAAAAGTGCAAGTCTTATTCTGCAACCCTGAGCAGCCATTGCTCCCCAAATTGTGAATTCCTCATTATCAAATGCCGCTCCTTCTATCTACCATGGGAATTTACCGCGGTTGTACTAACTGCTGTGTATCTACCGTCACAAGCAAAGGTTGAGGAAGCTCTGGATGTGCTGTACTCCACCACTAATACCCCGGAGACAGAACACTCCCGAGGTCCTGTTTATTGTAACTGGCGACTTCAAGCCAATCTAAGGAAGGTGTTGCCCAGGTACCACCGCTCCTCCCCCCCCTGCCTCATTTCAGGAACTCTGACCAAAATGCCGTGTTTCATCTACCGGCTTACAGGCAAAAGCTCAAGCAGGAGACCCCCTTGCAGATACAGGTCCAGTGCTGGTCAGAGGTGGCAGAGGATCAACTCCAGTGCTGTCTGGAATCGGCTGATTTGGTCAAGTTCAAACAGTCCGTAGGTACCTTGGACAAGTATGCCACCACTGTCACAGACTTTATCAGCAAGTGTATGGAGGACTGCACTCCGAAAAAGTCAATCCGGGTGTTCCCCAATAGGAAACCCTGGATGAATCAGGACATACAGAACCTACTAAAAACCAGGCGTAAGATCAGGAGACCCACTCAAATATAAGGAATCCAAGTATGGCCTTCGCAGAGCCATTAAGACAGCCAAGGACCAATACCGATTCAAACTAGAGACCCATACAGACACCCGGCAACTATGGCAAGGACTGAGTGACATCACAGGTTCTAAAAAGAGACAGTGCAAGATAGCAGATGATGACACGTCCCTCTCAGATCATCTCAACACCTTCTAAGCTCGCTTTGAGCAGACTTTCAGCAGAAAGGTAACACCTATTCCGACAATTACTGACGAACCTGTCCCAACAGTCACTGTATCAGAGGTGAGATCAGTTTTCCTTCGTGTGAATCCAAGGAAAGCGATGGGACCAGACGGAGTACCAGGCCGTGCACTCAGAGCATGTGCAGATCAACTGGCAGAGGTCTTCTCGGACATCTTCAACCTCTCCCTGCAGCAGACCACTGTCCCTGCCTGTTTCAAGAGGGCCAACATCATCCCTGTGCCCAAGAAGGCTCATGCAGCATATCTCAATAACTACTTCGGTGGTCATGAAGTGCTTTGAAAGGCTGGTCATGGCTTAAACAACTCCAGCCTCCTCAATACTCTTGACCCACTCCAATTTGCCTATCAGACCAACAGATCCATGTTAGATGTCATATCACTTGCCTTTCACTGCTCCCTAGAACAATTTGACACCAAGAACAGCTACATAACCATCCTAATCATTCACTCCAGCCCAGTCTTCAACACTATTATCCCCTCGAGACTGATTATTAAACTTAGTGATCTCGGACTAAGCCCCACTCTCTGCAACTGGATCCTCAGTTTCCTGACCCAGAGGCTACAATCAGTGAAGATTGGGGACAACATTTCATCCTTACTAACACTCAACACAGGACCCTCCTAGGGGTATGTACTCAACCCTCTACTGTACTCACTGTATACCCATGACTGCATCGTCAAATACCAGACTAATGCCATTTATAAGTTCGCTGATGACACGATAGTCGGTCAAATCTCAGATGGTGACAAAACAGCCTACAGACAGGAGATGGAAGACCTGGAAAAATGGTGCACTGAGAGTAACCTAGCTCTCAATGCTGGCAAAACCAAGAAACTCATTATTGACTTTCAGCAGGATGTTTCTCATGCCCCCCCTTACACATTAACAGCACAGAGGTGGAACGAGTGGAGAGTGTCAAGCTCCTGGGAGTGGTCATTCACAACAAGCATTCTTGGACTCTTCGTGTGGATGCACTGGTTACAAAGTCTCTTCCTCAGGCAGCTGAGGAAATTTGGCATGATGGCGAATCCCTTGCCAACTTTTATAGGTGCGCCATAGAGAGCACTGTGTCTGGATGTAACACTACCTGGTATGGCAACTGTACAATTCAAGATTGGAGACGGTTACAGAGAGGGTGAACTCGACCCGGACAATCACAAAGGCCAACTTCCCATCTATAGACTCCATCTACCAGGCTCACTGTCAAGGAAAGGCCGCCAGCATTCTCAAAGATCCATCCCACTCTGCAAATGTTTTTCTAAAACCTCTACCATCAGGGAGAAGGAACAGAAGCCAGGATACACGCACCAGTTCAGTTTCTCGCCTACTGTTGTTACAATACTGAATGGACTCACAAACTCTTAACATTCGCCTGCACCTGTGTTTTGTTTTTGCCACTGTTTACCTATTATTTACTTACCTATGCTACTTAACACTGTGATCTGCCTGTATTCCTTGCCAACAAAGCTCTTCACTGTGCCTCAGTACACGTGATAATAAATTCTATTCAATTCAATATTCAACCAATCACAGACCTTTTTTTGTTCATCTTCCCACCCTTTCCACTTTTGCTTAATGAAAACTTCTTACATTTCTACCTTTTTCCAGGTCTGATGAAAAGTCACTGACCCGAAATATTAAACTCTATTTCTCTCTGAGCAGAAACTGGGTGTTTATTATAACAGGCACAAAGATGTAGTATGATCACATTCCTGCTAGTGGCGCTACTGAGTCATTGAAAGTTGAGCTCTCAGCTAGGAATTGCAATAGGACAGAAGTGTACCCTGTATAAAACAAAGAACTGCAGATTTGGAGATCTGAAAAAAAAACAGAAATTGGTGAAGAAACTCAGCAGGGCTGGCAGCATCTTTGGGATTAAAGCAGAGTTAACATTTCAAGTCCAGTGACTCTTCATTGAAGACCTGCTGAATTTAGAGTCATAGAGACGTACAGCACAAAAACAGACCCTTCATGCTGACCAGATAGCCTCCTCTAAGCTAGTCTCATTTACCAGCAGATGGCCCATATCCCTGTAAACCCTTCGTATTCACATACTGATCCAGATGCCTTTTAAATGCTGTAATTGTACCAGCCTATACCACTTCCTCTGGCAGCTCATTCCATACACACACCACCCTCTGCCCCTTAGGTCCCTTTTAAATTTTTCCCGTCTCACCCTGAACCTATGTCAATTTCTGCATTTTGTATTCTTTATATATTTATTACATTGTATTTTTCTTCTGAAGTTTCTTCTATTCCTTGCTCTGTTAGGTTACCTATGGCTGAGTTGGGAGCACACTTTTTCTCATTCAGAATATTGTGGGTTCAAGTGCCCTAAAGAAACTTGCCATGTTTTCTACAATATATCAGTGACTACATTTCAAAAGTAAACCACTGACTGGATAGGATGTCCTGAGTTTAGATTCCAAGTCTCTTTTCCTCCTCTCCCTAATGCTCCGATAGTACTTTTTAAAAGTATATAGAACCTCTGAGAAATGTTGATAGAGTAAATAAGGGGAAACTGTTTGGTGGGGGAATTACCAACAGATTGAAGATAATTGGCTAAAATTTCTGATGAGAAATGAGTATCTCTCACACATTAGGTTGTGATGATCTGGAATGCACTGTCTGAAAAAGATAGTGGAAGCAAAGTCAATGAAAATATTGCAAATGTGAATTAGATAATTTAAGAATTATAGGGAGAAAGCAGGGATAGGGGGAGGCGGTGCAGATTGAAGAACTGATTGGAAGAGTCAGTACAAGTACACTCTTCAAATGGGCTTCTCTGTCTGTGAAATTCTGATTCAGCCAAGTGACTTTCATTCCTCTCATATATGAATCTTGATAAAGAGTGGCAAACCATCTTACTGTGATGAGAGAGGGCGTGCAATTAGCTGATTTTCAGTTAAATCTATCCCTGTTTTCACACAATCTTCACATATACATCCATCCAAAAGGGATTGCTAGAAAGTGATCAGAAGAAAGAATCTAATTTCATCCCTCTGCATAGCTAATGCATCAACCACCCTCTATCACAACTACTATAACTGAGACTGATTAACACAGCACAGAGTGAGACTAGAATCTGCCTCCTTCCTGCTCTATATGTCTCAACGACACAGGTAAGCTGTAAATCATTACTGTTAAATTTTATGTGTTGTTACTACTGCTTATGATAAGTACAGTGCTTCAGTCCAGTAAGTACTATGCCACTTACTCTGATTATATGACAAGTCTCTGAGCTGCAAATGGGGTAAAATAATGCACAATGACATGGGTTTTTTTTAAATGAACAGTAATTAGGTCGAACAAGCCAACAACTTACTGATGGATCTCAAAGACCTTCTCACCATATCCCTCACTCAACTCCTAGATTGAGGAACATGTCCAGTCCAGAGATCTGAGCACAAAATCAAGGTTGACATCGAAATGTAGTACTGAGGGTCTATGGGTGCTGCCATTGGGTGCAATGTTAAACCAAGGCTGCATCACAAAAGCAAAATACTGGAAATCTGAAATTAAAACAGAAACAAACACAAAAACAAGTTTTGAAATGTTAACTCTGTTTATTGTTCCAGACCTGCAGAGTGCTTCAGTATTTTTGGTTTTTACTCCACTGTCCCTCTTCGATGGATATAAAATAAATTCCCATGACAGTAGTTCAAAAAAGAACAGGGATTTCTCCCCATGACCTGGCATGTACTTATCCATCAACCAATACTGTAAACAGATTCCCCATGAGAGGCTCATTCAGAAAGTAAGGAGCCATGGGATAGAGGGAATTTGGCTGGCTGGATACAGAATTTGCTGGTGCATAGAGGACAGAGGGTGGTAGTAGATGGGAAGTTTTCAATCTGGAGCTTGGTGACCATTGCTGTTCTGGGACCTCTGCTCTTTGTGATTTTTACAAATGACTTAGATGAGGAAGTAGAAGGGTGGGTTAGTAAGTTTGCCGATGGCATGAAGTTTGGTGGAGTTGTAGATAGTGTGGAGGGCTGTTGTAGGTTGCAGTGGTACATTGACGGGATGCAGAACTGGGCTGAGAAGTGGCAGAGGGAGTTCAACCTAGAAAAGTGTGAGTGATTCATTTTGGAAGGTTGAATTTGAATACAGAATACAGGGTTAAAGGCAGGAATTTTAGCTGTGTGGATGAACAGAGGGATCTTGGGGTCCACGTCCATAGATCCCTCAAAGTTGCCATCCAAGTTGATAGAATTGTTAAGAAGGTGTATGGTGTTTTGACCTTCATTAGCAGGGGGATTGAGTTTAAGAGCCGTGAGGCTATCCTGCAGCTCTATCGTGCCCTGGTTAGACCACACTCAGAATATTGTGTTCAGTTCTGATCATCTCATTATAGGAAGAATGTGGAAGGTTTGGAGAGGGTGCAGAGGAGATTTATCAAGAAGCTGCCTGGACTGGAGGGCATGTCTTATGAAGAATATTTGAGGGAGCTAGGGCTTTTCTCATTGGAGCAAAGAAGGATGAGAGATGACTTAATAGAGGAGTACAAGATGATGAGAGGCATAGATAGAATGGATAGCAAGAGACTTTTTCCCAGGGTGGAAATGACTATCACAAGGGGGCATAATTTTAAGGTGACTGGAGTAAGGTTTAGGGGTGATGTCAGATGTAGGTTCTTTACACAGAGAGTGGTGGGTGCATGGAATGCACTGCCAGCAGCGGTAGTACAGTCAGATACATTAGGGACATTTAAATGACTCTTGGATAGGCTCACGAATGACAGTAAAATATAGCGTACATTGGTTAGATTGATCTTAGAATAGGATAAAAGGTCGGCACAACATCGAGGGCCAAAGGGCCTGTACTGTGCTGTACTGTTCTATGTTCTACATTTCCAATTGTGAGAATATGTTCTGGGTAAACTGACTGCCATGTATCCTATATTCAGGGTGACTGACTGTTAACAATAAAATCAAATTTAACCCCGTAAATTCATCTCTAAATTGAACCCAGAGTTAATTTTCTTGTTACCATTCAATGCGTGTTTACTTTGTGTTGATATATCGTCTTTTTATGATTCAGACAATTCATGCCATAATTGATCTCAGTAAAAGCTTAATATAAATGTGAAATCCGTGAAAGATGTTCCTTTATGTGATACTGTGTAGAAGCAGGAGGAGCAGTGGTGATCATTCATGCAGACCCAGCAGTAACACTGCTAGAGACAAGATTGAGATGGGACTGGAGAAGGGACAGAACTAGGACTAAGGAAAGGCTCTGATGACGTCAAGGTCTCTCAAAATGTTGGCTTGCACAGAAACGTTAACTCTGCTTTCTCTCCACAGATGCTGCCAGACCTGCTGAGTTTTCCCAACAATTTCTGCTTTTGTTCCTTCAAAACAACTTGCTTGGATGTACAACATTTTGCAACATCCTATGGTTGTGAAAAGTTTTGTGGTACAGTAGTCCATCCCTAACTCTGAGACAGAAGCTACAGGTCCAGGTTCCACTCCAGGATTTGATAGTTAAGGAGGGTGCATTCACAATGCAGCTGGTAATCCTTACAACATACAGCCTCAGGCGACTCTCTGTGTGGAGTTTGCACATTCTCCCCGTGTCTGCGTGGGTTTCCTCCAGGTGCTCCGGTTTCCTCCCACAATCCAAAAATGTGCAGGTTAGGTGAATTGGCCAGGCTAAATTGCCCGTAGTGTTAAGTGAAGGGGTAAATGTAGGAGTATGGGTCTGGGTGGTATACACTTCGGTGGGTCGGTGTGGACTTGTTGGGCCGAAGAGCCTGTTTCCACACTGTAAGTAATCTAATATGTCAATGACAGTCAGTAACAGCAGATGATATTCCTGATCATCCATGTGATGACATAAAATTGGAGCTTCTACCATCATTGTCCATGCCTCCAGGCAACAATATACATGTAAACACAAATGTTGCCACAGTATCTTGGACTCCTTGGGAGACTTGTTGGCTCAGTTGGTTGGAGAGGATCAGATAGGTGTCAATAGCACAGGATTCAATCTCTGTTCTGCTGGATTCAAGACTTGCCTCCTTATTCTCTGTGATGGAGGCTATTGGTTTGATCTGCCTTTGGGGAGAGAACTCAATAAGATCTCTGTAGCTTTTATTCTTCACCTGTTTCACAATCCCGGTTGTACAATAGTTGTGAGTTAAATTGTGCCTTGCTTTTTCAGTCCACATTGTTTGTCGTGTGTATCCAGTATCGTCTATGGCTGTAATGTTTATTCAGTGTCATTTACAAGCCTCCTGATAGCATAGTAGTGCACTGTTTGCTATTCTGGGAATCCAGCCTTTTGAATCTTGTGAATTACTACACAGCATCGTGTAGATGGTTTGTTCTGCTAAGATTGTATCTAAAGTCATTCCTGAAGAAGGGCTAATGCCCGAAACGTCGATTCTCCTGTTCCCTAGATACTGCCTGACCTGCTGCGCTTTTCCAGCAACACATTTCCATCTCTGATCTCCAGCATCTGCAGACCTCACTTTCTCCTCTGCTACGATTGTGTCTCAGTAGTGAAAGGAATGAACGTTTACAGTGGTGGATGAGGTGTCAATCAAGTGGGGCTGTTCTGCCTTCATTGTGTCGAGTTCTTTGAGTGTTGTCACAGCTGCACCAATCTGGCATGTGGATTGTATTTCATCACACTCCTGACTTGTTCTTTGGAGACGGTGGGCAGGCATTCTCTTGATCAGTGTCTAATTGACTCCATGATGAAAAGTGCGTGTATGGCTGCTGTACAAGCACAGGACTAAGCAAGGCTATGATGATCCCCCACAAAAGTGAGTGAACACTCTGACAACCTGTATTATACTAGGAACACATACACAGTGTCGGGGCATTTGGGAGAAGGCCAGCTGTGCTCCATGGAGAAGCAGCCAGCTGATCAATGGGTCAATGCCATAAAGAACTGAGAGGGAAAGTCAGGAGGAAAATACCTGTACTTCCTTCAAGGAAAATGAATGATTCCTCCATTTCCCCCAGTACGTAATCAGACTGGAAGAATTGGCACCTCTTATTTTTGAGCGTTGACGTGACGTCACGTAGCAATAAATTGTAGAGTGTTAGTTTTGACTGTCAGTTCAGTCACAATGACCTAGTCTGTGGTTTTCTATTGTTGGGAATGTCTACTGTATCATTTCCCTGAATCATTCATGTGGTCAGTGAAAGAACAAGAATTGAGGTGGGCCAATGAGAATTTAATGCAGCTGGTCCTACAGTCTGGAAATAAATCCAGGCTCCTCTCAACTCCCCCACCTATAAACAGTTTGTTAAGGAAGATAATTGATGCTCTCTTTTCCTACCGGTTACAATCTCTCAAAGTCACTGCCTATTCTTCAGTACTTTATTTTATAATCATTGTTGTTTGGTTGTAACACGAACACCACTGAGGCAGAAAACTATAGTTTTGGGCTGTTTAAAAATCAGCTGTGTTGGTGGCTGCAGAAACATCTACAATAAGGTTAGGTTAGGATGGTAAGTTATGGATATCAGTGAACCATGTGGGTTTGTGTACCAATTTGACTGCTTATATCTCCTTTTATGTATCACCTATTTTCTTTGTACATTACTATCAGAAGGTTAACTAAACTTCCAATGAAGTTCACTTCCAGCTCTGACTTGAAACAAGTTGCCACTCTTACAGTAGGCAGAGAATTTAACTTATATTTATTCAAAGATACTGCAATCACTTAAATATCTAATAAACGTATACAACTTACAGCAAGGGCTCAGACCTGATGTATATCTTAACTGGCCACATGACCTATCCAGTCTAACGTCACTGTACATTTCTGGTAGCCTTCTTCAATAACGTAATTCTTTTTCAAAATAATTTATGAAATTAGTTTCAAGTATGCTTTGTGCCAGAGAATTTTACTTTCCATCTGCTGTACAAAGATTAATATCTTTGATTTTCTTGTGCAATTATTCAAATTTTATGTGAAAGACATATTTATATTCAGAATTTAATATATAATTTACATATGAAACAGTATCTATAACATATTCAGTACGATGTCTCACATAGCAGTCTGCACATTATGTATACTCAGCTTTAGGTGTAAAGTAATTAACTGTTTTACAAATTAGATTATAATGTTCATACATTTCTATTTTTAATATTTTAAATGCAGTATTTTAGTGTCTGGACTGAGTAATAATGATATAAGTTGAATTAAGTATTTGTTATAAACTTTATATCAGTATCTCTACTTTGGGGATAATTTTTGTTTTCCCGCCACCTCTGAGGTCTCTGTGACGTTGCCGGAATGTTCATGAATGAAGTCACATGGGCAAACAGCGGGTGACGTCAGCGCTCCCGGAACTGGGCTCCGTGAGTGAGTGAGGGAGCCCGGCCACTGAGAGGGGGAAGAGAGCGTGTCCCCAACAGGTAGGGGCGCCGGCTTTATCCACCCCTGTGTTTGTCCTGCTGCAATTAACTATTCATAATCGGTAACTGGGCATTGAAATATTGGGAAACAGCATGGACAGTGGGAGATGGGCACTGGGTGAGGATAGGCCGTGGGAAACTAGTCAAAAGGAACAGGGAAAGCGTGAGGGGGTACAGGGAGTGAAAGCACAACAGAGTGGGCACTGAAAAAAAACCATGGAGAGAGTGAGAAGGATCATAGAGCATGGGGACTAGGAGAGAGATGGAATGAGCATGGACAGTGGGAGAGAGGAAGATGGGGTGAGTGTACAATGGGCACTGGGAGAGAGAAAGATGGAGTGAATGTACATTAGGCAATGGGAGAGAGGAAGATGGGATGAGCGTACAATGGGCACTCAGAGAGGAAGACGGGGTGAGCGTACAATGGGCATTGGGAGAGAGAAACAAAATGGACACAAGGATGGAGTGTGGGTTCAGAGGGAGCAAAAGAATAGACCCAGAGAGAGAGAGGGAGCGAGAGCATAGCCTCAGGGGTACAGGGAGAGAGACAGTGCATGTATGGGCTCGGAGAGAGGCTGCAAAAGAGAGCGTGAGGACCATGAAAGAAAGCAGGCACGAAAGACTGAAAAATAAAGCGTAGACACTAGGTGTGACCACTGGTAAAATGCATTGGACTTCAGCAGTTATTGTAATGGAGCAAGTGTTGGCAGGGAGAATAGGTACTCTAAGAAAAGGATGGCATTAGAAGACTGGACAGTGAAAGGGACTACAATGTTTTGGATACTGTGGAAGAGATTGGCATTAGGAGAGAAACTGGAAAATGAACAAGAAAGTTTCACAAAACCCAACAATGTTTAAGAATATTCTAATCTATTTCAGATTTTTGTCAATTATTTTATATTTGTAGCTTCTGGTTGTGGCCTTTATTCAAGAATGCATTGAGAGTTGAGGTTTTCTGATTATCTGTTCTTTACATTTGTCATTCTCCTAGCAAGAAGCAATCACATTTCAGAACTGTAAGGAAGCAAGTTCATGGAGGCCAGCTCATCCAGGCCTATTGGTTAAATAATCTAAAATATCTATAGATATTTATATAATATACAGGTACGGTTCAACATTTGAAAGACATTTAGTTAAGTACATGAATAAGAAAGGTTTGGAGTGATATGGGCCAAACGCAGGCAGGTGAGACTAGTTTAGTTTAGGATTAAGGTTGGCACGGACTTGTTGGACAGAAGGGTCTGTTTCAATGCTGTATGACATGACTCTAAATCGATCTATCATTTATCTTTCAAACTCACCCTGCATTTGCATCTAAACCCCTTCAAAGACAAAAATGTGCAATAACATGCAATGTTAACAATGGCAGACTTTCAATCTACTTGCTTTCTGCTGTTGGTAATGGATATTTGTGGTCTGATTCTAACCCAGTATGCATGCAGTATCTGAGTGAGCCAAATCCTTGGTAAACATGATGACTCATCACTGTTCTAGTGCTTTCTACAGTCTCAACTCTAATAGCATAGCCAGTAAAATTTAGAAGTGTCTGAGTTATCGTATGTGATTAGTGCCAATGCATCGTCTTTTGATACATGTATATAGCATATATTTAAATATACATTCTGTGTCTGCAATTGGACCTCTGCTGACTTTGTACAGTTACTGTGCTGTAAACAGTGACTCATTGCTCAGCTATGCCACTTTAGGAGAATGTTGTGGGTGTGTGGCTTGATGAATTATGTGGTTTGGTGTCTAATTGCACCAGTATTGTGAATCTGTCAGAAGGATTTCTGTGTCTCTTTACAAATGTTATTAAATGAGAGATATTTAATGAGAAATATCATGTAATATCATTTAATATTATGACCATTCACATACATGTGCAAACATCAGGTAGTGTCTTTTGTCTGCCGGATGTTCAATGTTATTGTGTCTAGGTTTGTGATGATTAGGGTCAAAGTTCAGCCCTTCCTTGTTTTTGTTTTTATTTGCCAGTTAACACCCATTGTTGTTCCTTTGGAACTAAATACAGAACAACATGAAGTCGGAGGAAACCTAAAAGGATGTGGAACATGCTACCATGTGGAATGGTTGTAGCAAAAGGGAAGCTAGAAAAATGCACAAGGGGTAAGGGAATAGAAGTTTCTGCTGAAAAGGGAGTGTAGGTGGCTTATGTGGAGTCTTCAGCCAAATGTTGTAAATTTAATGTGATACTGTGGAAAAATTAATAAAGAACATATAGCATCACTTTATTTATATATTTAAATCATTGAACATTATTATTAGGTTCAATCAGTCTGCTGAGGAAAATCTTACCTGTGCTAATGCAGTTCAATACTGTCCATGACTCTTAATTTGACACCTGCAATTGCAGCATTTGGCACTCTGAGAAGTTATTCAAGACTTGAAAAGTTAACTCTCTTTCTTTTGCCACAGACTGTCCAGATGTACTAGGTAGTTTTTTTCCCCACCACTTTGTTTTTATTTCAGATTTACAGCATCTGCAGTATTTTAATATGCTTTTAGTATTATAACACTTAACATGGACCTGTTAACTATGAATAATTGACACTATTGTTCACTGTTCAAGAAAATTCCTTGGAAAATGTACGCAAGAGAAAGCAGAAACCATGAAACCATTAAACATTAAATGTTATAATGGGATTGAAATGTCTTTCCAAATGGACAAGTTTCTTCATCTGGATCCTTCTATTATCTGATGGAATTTGATGAGGCAAAGGGGGTTTCTTCATTGCACGCCCTCTGCCCTTGTCTTCAAATCACTCCATGACTTCAGTACATTCTATCCCGATATAAAAGTCAAATACTGTGGATGCCAGAGATCTGAAATAAAAGCAAATTCTGAAAATACGCAGCAGGTCTGGCAGCATTTGTGAAGTGAAATAGAGTTAATATTTTGGTTTGATGGCATTCCGTGAGAACTGATGATCAACAGGTCATCAAAAAGTAACTCCATTTCTGATCTCGTATGCTGCCTGACTCATTGAGTATTTCCAATCCTTATCTAACCTCTATACCCACATCTGCAATCCTTAGTTCTCTGACTATGGCATGCTAGGCACACCTGCCCATTCCACACCAATGTGCTTCTACTTTCCATAATACGAAAGCTTGTTATCTTTATTGTCAACATTTTTCATCTGATATAAACCTGCCATTGTGTTACAGCAAGTCTTGTTTGATCAACTCCTTTTCCTTACCAACATTGACCAAATTTTCTCCTAGAGCCTCAATTTATAATCCTCTGTTACATCCTCAAATGTCTTCACAACTTCACCTATTCCAACCTCTATATAAACTCTTCCAGTTCTTTACTGACTCCTGAAACGCTAACCTTCCACTTGTAGTATGCTAGGAATTCCCAGTCCCTCCTTCATCCCACCATTGATGGTCGACTCTTTTGCTGTTTTGGTCCTAATCTATGGAGTTTATTGCCTTTCTGGAAATCTTCTTGTGACTCCTCGTTCCAAACCAAGCTTTTAGTCATTATCACCTACCATGTTCATTCTTCTGTCCCTTCAATAAATATTTTACATTCTGCCTTTATATAAATGTGAGATGCTACATAGAACACTACAGTGTAGTACAGGCCCTTCGGCCCCTTCGGCCCTCGATGTTGCGCCGACCTGTCATACCAATCTGAAGCCCATCTGTATTCCTGATGAAGGGCTTTTGCCCGAAACATCGATTTTATTGCTTCTCGGATGCTGCCTGAACTGCTGTGCTCTTCCAGCACCACTAATCCAGAATCTGGTTTCCAGCATCTGCAGTCATTGTTTTTACCTAGCCCATCTAACCTACACTATTCCATGTACGTCCATATGCTTGTCTAATGACAACTTAAATGTACTTAAAGTTGGCGAATCTACTACCATTGCAGGCAATGCATTCCATACCCTTCCTACTCTGAGTAAAGAAACTACCTCTGACATCTGTCCTATATCTATCATCCCTCAATTTAAAGCTATGCCCCCTCGTGCTCGCCGTCACCATACTTGGAAAAAGGCTCTCCCTGTCCACCCTATCTAACCCTCTGATTATCTTATATGTCTCTATTAAGTCACCTCTCAACCTTCTTCTCTCTAATGAAAACAGCCTCAAGTCCCAGCCTTTCCTCGTAAGACCTTCCCGCCATATCAGGCAACATCTAGTAAATCTTCTCTGCACCCTTTCCAAAGCTTCCACATCCTCCTTATAATGCGTGACCAGAACTGTACACAATACTCCAAGTGTGGTCGCACTAGAGTTTTGTACAGCTGTAGCATAACCTTATGGTTCTGGAACTTGCTCCCTCTATTAATAGAAGCTAAAACACTGTATGCCATCTTAACAGCCCTGTCAACCTGGGTGGCAACTTTCAAGGATCTGTGTAACTGGACACCGAGATCTCTTTGCTCATCTACACGACCAAGAATCTTACCATTAGCCCAGTACTTTGCATTCCGGTTACTCCGACCAAAGTGAATCACCTCACACTTATCCGCATTAACCTCCATTTGCCAGCTCTGCAGCTTATCTATGTCTCTCTGTAACCTACTACACCCTTCGTCACTATCCACAACTCCACCGACCTTAGTGTCGTCTGCAAAAATACTAACCCACCCTTCTATGCCCTCATCCAGATCATTTATAAAAATGACGAACAGCAGTGGACCCAACACCGACCCTTGTGGTACACCACTGGTAACTGGACTCCAGGATGAACATTTCCCATCAACCTCCTCTCTCTGTCTTCTTTCAGCAAGTCAATTACTGATACAAACTGCTATATCTCCCATAATCCCATTCGTCCGCATTTTGTACAATAGCCTACTGTGGGGAACCTTATCGAACGCTTTGCTGAAATCCATATACACCACACCAACCGGTTTACTCTCATCTACCTGTTTGGTCACCTTCTCAAAGAACTCAATAAGGTTTGTGAGGCACGACCTACCCTTCACAAAACCGTGCTGACTAACCCTAATCAAATTATTATTTTCTAAATGATTATAAATCCTATCTCTTATAACCTTTTCCAACACTTTACCAACAACTGAAGTAAGGCTCACTGGTCTATAATTACCAGGATTGTCTCTACTCCCCTTCTTGAACAGGGGAACCACATTTGCTATCCTCCAATCTTCTGGCACTATTCCTGTAGACAATGACGATTTAAAGATCAATGCCAAAGGCTCGGCAATCTCCTCCCTGGCTTCCCAGAGGATCCTAGGATAAATCCCATCCGGCCCAGGGGACTTATCTATTTTCACACTCTCCAGGATTTCTAATACCTCCTCATGAACCTCAATCACACCTAGTCTAGTATCCTGTATCTCAGTAGTCTCCTCGACAGCATTGTCGTTTTCTCGAGTGAATACTGTTGAAAAGTATTCATTTAATGCTTCCCCTATCTCCTCTGACTCCACACAACTTCCCACTATTATCCTTGATTGGCCCTACATTTTGGAAAGGCAACTCAGGGAAGGACTTGTACAGTTATGGTAAGATCCTGGGGAGTGTTGCTGAACAAGGAGATCTTGGAGTGCAGGTTCATAGTTCCTTGAAAGTAGAATGCATGTAGATAGGACAGTGAAGCAGGCATTTGGTATGTTTACCTTTACACATTGAGTGTAGGAGTTGGAAAGTCATGTTGTGATGTTACAGGACATTGGTTAGGCCACTTTTGAAATAATGCATGCAATTCTGGCCTCCCTGCTATAAGAAGGATGCTGTGAAACTTGAAAGGATTCAGATAAGTTTTCCAAGGATGTTGCCAGAGTTGGAGGATTTGAGCTGTAGGGAGAGGCTAAATAGGCTGGGGCTGTTTTCACTGGAGCGTCAAAGGTTGAGGGGTGACCTTATAGAGGTTTATAAAATCATGATGGACATAGATGGGGTGAATAATCAGTGTCTTTTCCCCAGGGTGGGGGCGTCTAAAACTAAAGGGCATAGGTTTAAGATGAGAGGGGAAAGATTTAAAAGGGACCTAAGGTGCAACTCTTTATTGCAGAGGGTGGTGCATGTATGGAATGAGCTGCCAGAGGAAGTGGTGGAGGTTGGTACAATTTTAACATTTAAAAGGCATCTGAGTGCATAAATGAATAGGAAGGATTTAGAGGGATATGGGCCAAATGCTGGCAAATGGGACTAGACTAATTTAGGATATCTGATTGACATGGACAAGTTGGACCAAAGGGTCTGTTTGCATGCTGTACAGTTCTATGACTCCCCTCTTTCTTGGGATTGTTTCAATATTAAAGCAGCTATACTAACAAATATCAACACTTAATAAGGACTAGATTGAATTTTTCTTGTTTGAACTGTCCTTGTCCTTGTCTTTGTCTCCTCATCATTAGAATGTATTGGAACATTTCCTCCATTCTAAAGGTTCCCATGTGTCCTAGAATCATCTCACTGGACTTTCCCATGTTTGGAAGGACATAAGTGGGCATAAAGATTGGAACAATATAACTTCATTGCTAATGAGAACACTGGCCAAAATTTATTTCTCAATCAAATTTTAAAAAAATAAATCTCATTATTTAATTGCTGCTTATGGGAGCTTGCTGTGTGAAAATTGGCTGCTGCACTCCCTATATTACAACCATGTACTTTTAATGCAAGTACATCATTGACTGGCAACGGATTTTTGAACATCCTGAGGGAAGATGGCAAGGGCAACAAGGAGAACTCCTCAATGCTTCTTTGAATAATGCTGTAGGATATCTTGCATCTACCTACAGGGCAGATGGATTCCTGGTTTTAAAGCTTTGCCTGAAAGTTGATACTTCTGACGGTACAGCATTTTCTCAGTACTTGCCTGAATCCAGATGTGCTTAAGTCCTTTCAATGGAATTTGAACCCGTAATTTACTGACTCAGCAGAGAGTGTTTTCTGCTATCAACTATGGGTTTGTCATCACAGAACATAGGTAGGTGAGCCATCACAGTAACTTAACATTTCAACAATCAACCACCACTGACCTTCAGTCGGAACGTTTGGATCTTTCTGGTATCTCACATGAGGAGAACCTGGTTGTATCACCAGACTTTAGTCCCGAACGTAGAAATTTACAACAAATAAAGAGACCTGTTGACTATCACATCTGTGTTGGCTGAGAAGTGCTATTGAACTTAATTGACCTACCAGCCCTTGAGTCTATAGTTCTGAGGAATTTGACACCTCCACTACATTGCTGTTTGTGGAAGCTTTCTGTACACAAATTTCCACAACTGAGACTACATTTTATAACTATTTGTTTGGCTGTTAAGCACTATGTAACTTTCTGCGTTTGTGAAAGGTGCTATATGAACGGAAGTATATTTAAAATATGATGACAGCCTTCTGCTTCTCCCACTTTCGAACGGAATTCCAGATTCCCTTCATCTAGAATTACTCCACTCCTCTTTCATCTTTCAATGAATTACTTTAAATCTATGACTTCTCTGTCAAAGGAAACGGATCCTTCCTAATCATTCCATCTAGACCCTTCCTAATTATATGCACCACAATTATAGCTCCTCTCAGCCTTCTGTTTTTTTTTCAGAGAAAAGTCCCCCAGTCTATCCACATGTTCCTCAGAGGGCAAGTTCAATTTGTGGTAATATGCTTGTGAATCTTCTCTGCACCCCCTGAAGTGTAATCCCATTGTTTTGGTATTGGGATGACCAGAATTGTACACAGTGATGTAAAAGTGGCGTAATTGGTGTTTTAAACTGTTCTAGCATAACCTCCGTGTTCTATAATCTCTGTGCCTCAGCTAAGAAATGGAAGTACCCTGTTTGTTTCCTTAAGCACATTAGCTACCTTGTTACCTTTTGTAAATCTATGAATATGTTCTTCTGTACTTCACAGTAACCTACCAATCATATATTCACTTTGCCCTTGCAAATGACATTAATGTACACCCCTCAGGATTCGATTCCAAATGCCACTTTTCTATCCACGTTGACTTCGTACAGGCTCCAGCTTACTTCCTCACTAAAAACTACATGGCTATTGTTTCTATCATCTATAAACTTCCTCATCGTACCTCTTATATCTTGGCCCAAATCATTGATGCGTACCACAAGCAGCAAAGAATCTAGTCCTGAAACATAGTGAAATCTGTAAAGGAATTGAAGTGTAGCTTTATAACAACGTATTGTGTTTGTACGTCACAAGAAGCCAACACGTGGGGTGGTAGGAGCCAGTAGTCACACTATACCCGGAATAGCATGTTGGTTCTTCTGGAGCCTGCTGACAGGATAACTGACAGTTCTGTTATGAGGGGGTTCATTTAGGCTTGCCTGTGTTTCTACATTCGTGTGGAATGATTAGCTTGCTGTGGACTGAGGTACTTTTGTTTCATTTCAACATCGATTGGATCTCACTTGTGTTCCTTGATCTACATGGCTCCCTGTCCAGCATCAGCTTGATTTTTAAGTCTCATCCTTGAATTTAAATTTCTCGCAGACATCTCACCCCTCTCTATTCCTCTAACCTTTACCAGCCCAACAGAATGGTTGACCCTCAGTATCCTTTGGGAGAAGAACTTCCTTCACATCTCAGCTATAAATGAGTGAAAGATTCAGTCTTTCAGAAGAGTGCATCCTGGTCTCAGCTCTGAACCTTTTTCTTTTCTTGACTTCGGCCCATTCAACCTGAAATCAATACTACCCTTTTATATTTGATTCCTGCTTTAGGCTCCTGGCTGAGGATCGACCAACTTTCAGAAGTAGTCTCTTGTGTTCATTTAATAACTTTAATAATTTGTGTTGTGCAGTGCATTGAGGATCAGATTGCTCCCTCAACATCCTTTCAATAGTGGCATATTACAACAATTAGTATTTCCATGGTGACCACTGGATTCCCTCTCTGGGGTTTCTAATGGACGTTTGTGTTGTTCCTCTGCTCTCCACCCCAATGAAAGTGGCTTAAAGAGGTGGGGAAAGAGGTGTTTCAGAACCCCTCAGCCTGGACTGGCAGGCAAGACCATTGCATAAATAAAGTTGCAGTGTGCATTTACAGGGAGTCGATGTTGTGGTTTAAACATTAGCAAATTGCTTGCTCTGGCTGGACCTGTCTGATTATTGACGTGTATGGTTTCATTGGTTTTTTTCTTTCCTCCATGCAACTCTTTTTTAGACTACGTCTCCTCTCTTCATGTCTGGTAAGTATTTCAAAAATAATTTACCTGGAAGCAGAACAGCCCTTACAGGGTAATTAGATAATGAGATATGGAAGAAATGAAATATAGTAGATGGATTGGAGGCAGTCACAAGCATATATTAGTTGGAATGTTATTCCTGTGCTATATATTCTACACCTGTCCACACAATGCAAGTTTGTAGTCCACATCTCTGTATCAGTACATCTGCTGAAAGACTGTCAGGTGTGCCCAGGCATCTCTGTGAACTCAAGCAGCTCAAACACAATGTTGGATGAAGTGTGTTGTTGTTGGAGGGAGATTCTCTTTGGCTGAAACCCCATGTACACTGGCAGATAAATGGGATTGACTTAAAAGGAAATGGAGTATAAAATAGGAAACAAAAGCAGAAGTTGCTTTAAATTCTGAGGAAGCAGAAAACTGGACCCGGAACATTAACTCTGATTCCTCTCCCCAGATGCTGCCAAACCTGCTGAACTTTTCTAGCAACTTCTGTCATTGTTTCTGATTTACAGCATCCACAGATCTTTCATTTCCTTTATAAAATGGCAACGTCTTGCTAAAGCTACACAAGACCACACATGGAATACTGTGAACAATTTTGGTCCTTTTATCAAAGGAAAGATATACTGGCATTGGAGGTAGTCCTGAGAAGGTTCTCTAGGTTATTTCTTGGTATGGAGGGGTTTTCTTATGAGGAGAGGTTGTCTAAGTTAAGCTTGTATTCATTGGAGTTTAGAACAATAAGAAGAGATTTTACTGAAACTTATAAGATTCTTAGGGGACGTGACAGGGTAGATGCTGAGAGGTTGTTTTCCCTTGTGGGAGTGTAGGACCAGAGGCCATCATCTCAAAGTTAGGGGTCTCCAATTTAAGACAGAGATGAGGATGAATTTCTTTTCTGACGTAGTTGATCTGTGGAATTCTCCAGCAGGGCTGTCGAGGTTTGATTGTTCTGTATATTCAAGGCCAAAATGGTAAGGGCGTCAAGGACTTTTGGAAAAAGGAAAGAGAGTGGAATTGAGGATCATCAGATCAGCTGTGATCCCAGTCAATGGAAGAGCAGACTCGATGGGCTGAATAGACTACTTCTGCTCCTAAATCTTATACAGAGTCCATTTACCCTGCTTGTCATAAATGTTACAAAATCCTATTAGGGCAAGGCCCTATGCTCTGCAAACAGAAAGCAAATGTCCAGGCACTATTAATTAAACAAAAGCTGCAGAGACCACACTGCTCTGGTGAACTCTCCATGACAACACCTCAACCACTCACAATCCATTGGCCAACCAATCAACACTGTCGTCTCGTGTTGTTCCTTTGAAGTTTGGAATTCTTGCATCTATTCTGATGAATGCAAGACCAAAAAAAGCCTCAACAACATGTCTCCTTTTTTTCAGCAATACCCACATTTATTCATCTCAGTTTTGAAATTTTCAGTTAATCCCTGGGATCAGCAGCATTTTTAGAGAGATTTCAAGTACCACTTCTTGACATCACTCCGCCATGACCCAGTTCTAATTTTAAGGTTATACCTATTTGTTATGGATATTCTTGAGATGTGGATTGTTTCTCTCAAGGAAAGTAGTGGGGCACAACCCAGGTAACTGAAAATCGACTAGTCTAATCCTTACATGGCCAAACACCTGGAATCCATAAAATCAAGAACAGTTGAGCACTTGGCAATACAAGGGGCAATTAGAAGGCCCGATCATCTTTGCTAAAGACAAGTTGTATTTGACCAACTTAGAATTGTTCTTTTTTGAAGAATTCATTAGTTGATCAGGTAAAGGAATTACTTTAGAGGCTGGTTCTGCAGTGGATAGCTGTAATGCTAACAGTTAGTTATATAATTGTTCTGAAAATGTAAAAAAGCAAAGCTCGCTCTGAAGATAGACTGCTTAGAATTTTATTCGTTCTGGTAAAATGCTTGTGGAATTTCAATGATTTGGAACAAAAAGAAACATTGCATTATTGAAACAACATTCACACACTCGGCTGCCACAGCATTTCACAGTCGTAGTTATAGTTGAAATGAAGAAAGCACAACAGCTAAAGAGATCTATTACATCCACCTAATGGAATGTACAGGGTGTTTTGGTTAGCTTAGCTGGCTGGATGGCTGGTTTGCAAAGCAGAGTAACAGCAACCGTATGGGCTAAATTCCCACACCAGTTGAGGATACCATGAAGGACTCTCCTTCTTAACGTCTCCCTTTGCTTGAGATGTGCTGACTCACACGTTAAACCACCACCAGATATCTCTCATAATGGACCAGCCCTATGGTCCAATAGGGCTATGGTGACTTTACCTTTATATAGGATATTGATTTAACATTTCAGTTGAAAGGCAGCACCCCTGACAGTATAGTACCTTCACATTTTTGCACTGGAATCTCAGTTGAGATTTTGAGCTCATGTCCCTGGAGTGGGGCTTGAATTCACAACCTTTTGACTTGGAGGCATACTATCTGCCTTGTCTCAGCTTATCATGTATTCCAAAACTTGTTGCTCGGTCAGTTTAACTTTATTATAAATTGAATGATTTAGACTTGGGCAGGAATAGGAGAAGATTCTAAATGTACGTTAAAGGTGTTGTACAAATGCGAGTTGTTATTGCTTACTTTGGCAAATAGTGGGAATCAAAGTTGTATCTTCCTGATGATTTTCTCTGACTTTGGGTCATCAATGTATTCACCAACCCACAGGGATTAAGTAGGGAGGAAATGTTTCGTATTGAATGTTTCCGAATTGATCATGGCTACAACTACAGAGTTTGCATAATTCTCAGCCCAGGATGGTGTGAGCAGGTTAGAGTTGCAGGGAATGAGGGGAGCTTACAATCTGCTCGAGTAACATTTTGTTACAGCCACAGAGTGGAGCAGCAAAGACAGTCATGCATTTAGAATGGAAGGCATATTGCAGTTTGTGTAGAAAGGTTTGGTTGGTGTACACAATCACTGATCTTCAGGATGTGGTCTATTGCTGCAAAGTTTGTATGTAAATAAGTTGGGGGGGTTTAGCTACGATCTGTCTCACATATAACACCACCAAGTGCTCACTCCCACTCGTCCACCGCTTCCATTTTAAATGCCGTTCTCATTTACTTGTTGTCTCATTCTTTCCATTCTTTCTTTTTGAGGGTTTTTGAGTGTGGGGGGTTCTCTCTAAAGTGTCTTAAGTCTTTCGGTTTTCCTGATTCTTTAATGTAACCATCTCCAGGCAAGGTTCATGGTTTGAATCATAGTCATAGAGATGTACAACATGGAAACAGATCCTTCTGTCCAAGGTGTCCATGCTGACCAGACATCCCAACCCAATCTAATTCCACCTGCCAGCACTCGGCCCATATCCCTCCAAACCCTTCCTATTCATATACCCATCCAGGTGCCTTTTAAATGTCACAGTTGTACCAGCCTCCACCATTTCCTCTGGCAGCTCATTCCATACACGTACAACCCTCTGTGTGAAAAAGTTGCCCCTTAGGTCTCTTTTATCTCTTTCCCCTCTCACACTAAACCTGGACTCCCTCACGCCAGGGAAAATACTTTGTCTATTTATCTTATCTATGTCCCTCATGATTTTATAAACCTCTATAAGGTCACCCCTCAGCCTTCGACACTCCGGGGAAAACAACTCTAGCCTATTCAACCGCTCTCTATAGTTCAACTCCTCCAACCCTGGCAACATCCTTGTTAATCTTTTCTGAACCCTTTCAAGTTTCACAATAACTTTCCGATAGGAAGGAGACCAGAAGTGCACACAATATTCCAACAGTAGCCTAACCAATGTCCTGTACAGCTGCAACATGAGCTCCCAACTCCTGTGGTCAATACTGTGACCAATAAAGGAAAGCATACCAAACGCCGTCTTCACTATACTATCTACCTGCAACTCTACTTTCAAGGAGCTGTTAACCTGCACTCCAAGGTCTCTTTGTTCAGCAACACTCAAACTTTAGAATTATAAATCCTGCTAAGATTTGCTTTCCCAAAATGCAGCACCTTGCATTTATCTGAATTAAACTCCATCTGCCACTTCTCAGCCCATTGGCCCATCTGATCAAGATCCCATCATAATCTGAGGTAACCTCCTTCACTGTCCACTACACCTCCAATTTTGGTGTCATCTGCAAACTTACTAACTATACCTCTTATGCGCGCATACAAATCATTTTATATAAATGATGAAAAGTAATGAACTTTGGCATTTTATGGCAGAGAAACAGAGCTTCATCCCCCACCGCTACAAACCCCATCCCCCATTGCTCCAAAACAGCCAGCAGGGAGGTACTTGTTCTATGCAATACTCTCTTTAACAGAAGTGATATTTGTGAGGGGTGGTGTGATGTATAAAGTGTCATGCTCCATACCATTTTGGGGAGTGAAAACAATCCCTTTTTCTGCTGTGATGTGTGTTAATTCATTGTTAAATTCTTGCAGAGGCTTAGAAACCCAGTAAAGGTCTAATTTGGGGCAGGTAGTCCCCCAGAAAAGAGTTCCATGGCGCTGGGACTCTGATGACAGTAATAAGTTTTGCATGGGAATGATTGGATCTGGATGCAACTCTCCCTTCAGGCACTTGAACCTAAATTCGAGACTGCTGCTTCTTGCAGTGTTCAAGAAGTGTGGCACTTCTTGAATGATATTAAACAAAGACTGTATCTGCCTTCACAACTGCATGGTAAAGATCCCATGACACTGCAAAGAAAAGCAGGGATGTTGTCCTTGGTTTCCTGAACATTATTTGACCATTAACCAGTACCATTAAACCAAACTTCTGACCATATGCAAACTGGCTGCAGTATGATAAAGGCAAGCACTTCTAATGACTAATATATCCTTTACGACAGTGGTAAAATGCTATGGGCTATCCTAAGTTTGTGAAAAGTGCTACATACTTGAAAGTTCTCTCTTCATCACAACATGTTCTAGTCATGAAATTGGGCATGAGTACTGGAGTGGGGAGATGGGATCGTACTCTCTTGGGGTGGACAGTGTTTTCATCCCCATGTTATTGTCTCAGCCTGGGTACAGTTACAGAGGGGCTTCCTGTCCTCTGCTCCCTGCTTCAGCCAATCCCAATCCCCTCCTCACCCAGCAGCTCTACACAATGCTGAACTTCAATGGGTAATGATCAAAAGCATGGACCCTCACCTTTCAAAATACAGGTAATTAACTTTAGGATATGGCATTGCAGATATTTGCTGGTGGTCAGCGAACTCCTACAAATGGCGAAGTACTCCCAAAATACTGTTAGGTGGGGAGTTTTAAACTTTTGCCCCAGTTGCCATGATGGAGTGACCAAACAGAGGTGTATATGATTTGAAGATACTGTTATTCCCATTGGCGTGCTGCTGCTGCTCTCTCTCTAGGAGCAATAGATCATGGGTCTGGCAGTAGATATGAAGAATTTTAGTGCGTCATATAAATGCCAGAAGGCAGGAGTATTGGAGTAAATGTTTAAGGAGGGATGCTAATCAGTGGACTGTCTTTTTCTGGATAATGTTCTGCCCTAAGATGCCAAGGCCAATTGAAAGACGGGTGACCCAGCTGTAATTGGCTTTCTCATTGGGGCCATTGAGGCTCAGACATCCCCGCCGTGACGTTGTTCCATTTGGAGCATCCCGCGCAGTCACTGATTAACGTGCAATGGAAACCTCTGGCTGTTTATTGAAAAAGTTCTAAATCTAAAGGGCTGTCAGTAAGTCTGACACGATGGTTAAATTATACAGGCTGCCTCAGCAATGAAAGATGTACCAGCAGAATTTTCTGATGGAAAGGAAGACCCTGATTTTGTTTCAGGTATTTCCAAATCGGCCTGTTCAGGGTTAAGTTTTAGACCCCTCTGGAACAAGTGAGACTTGAATCCAGGCTGCCTGGCTCAGAGGTAGAGACACTACTATTGCACCACAAGAGCCACCCCCTGCTTGTCTTTGTTTTAATGATGAACAATTTAAATAATTAGATTAGATTAGATTAGATTA
>NC_057730.1:36999162-37018312 GCF_004010195.1 Chiloscyllium plagiosum
TTGAACCCGGGTCTCTGGCGCTGTGAGGCAGCAGTGCTAACCACTGTGCCACCATGCCGCTCTATAATGGTTTATGCTTTCTATTTTGCTGTGTTTGCAGGTGTAATTCTGTCTCTGTAATCTCTGATGTTGCTGGGGTAATGACGGCTAATCCCAAAGGAAACAAAGCAATAAAGGTGAGGTTTTTGTCTTGTTTGCTATAGTTTAATGGCTCAGTACGTTTTTGTTCTTTCTCAGGACCCTGCTGGGAGAGCCGTAAAATGGAAAGTTTTAACAATTAAAAAATATTTTTGACTGTAATTCTATTTCTAAGTATTTCAGTAAGCCACAATGGATTTTCATAATGCTCCCCGCACCTCCAACATAGTAGAGCTGTAAGTCTCTAAGCTACCAATGTAACCTGCTATCATGCATTAAGTTGCATATTGTTTTAGACATGAGTGTGTTCTCAATTAGACTCAATAAGGTATTCCTCTACCCCCTATAAATCCTGGGCCTAGTCAAAGGGGGAGGATGAAGGCAGCAATCAACCCTAAACAGAAGGTGGTAACATTTGGCATTGCAGCACATGGCATATGATGTTCTCATACCTAATCATCATGTAGGGGTGTTGTTGAAAAGCATTGGTGGGTTGCTGTAGTATGTGTTGTTATGGAGCTTCACAATCTTTTATTGTTATTTGGGAATGAGATGGAATTAAAAGAAGGAATGATGTAAGCTTTATGTTTGATTTATACTTCTGTATTCTTGTTTAGAAGGGGAAAGGACACCGTTTTAGTTTCATTAATGAATTTTAGATTTTTTACTTGCATTTTTAATGAATGTTTCCAGCTTTGTTGTCAAGCTGGGGTTTTACAGTTCAAAGTAATAAAAAGAAGGGGAAATTAGGCTATTTTATAGTGACTAGGTATCCAGTGACACAGAAGGAGACAGACGCATTTAGAATGTCAGTGAGTTAGTCTGCCCAGGGGTGCTCCACTATGGAGGCTGGCCAGAAAGTTGTAGGAAGCTGAGCGTATGGCAAACCATGGGTTTTGCTATGAAGGTGATTAGAAGTCAGTAGGAAGAAAGCTCTAAAAACCATTAGTAGGACGGCACAGTGGCTCACTGGTTAGCACTGCTGCCTCACAGCGCCAGGACCCTGGGTTCGATTCCAGCCGAGGGTGACTGTCTATGTGGAGTTTGCACATTCTCCCCATGTTTACATGGGTTTCCTCCCACAATCCAGAGATGTGCAGGTTAGGTGGATTGGCCATGATAAATTGCCCATAATGTTCAGGAATGTGTAGGTTAGGTGCATTAGTCAGGGGTAAATGTAGAGTAATAGGGGAATGGGTCTTGGTGAGATATTCTTTGGAGGGTCAGTGTGGACTTGCTGGGCCAAAAGCTGTTTCCACACTGTAAGGATTCAATTATACTGTGATTCTATGATTACATCTGTGCCAATTGATCTAGAAGCTTTAGCATGGTTGGGGAGGGTGAGATTTAAGTGTCTGTAACATTGTTGGGGTAAATTAGTTATGTAGTGTAACATAGCTCTTGCTTTGGTTCTCTGTAATGAAGTTTTGTTATTCTGTTTAAAGTACCTTGGAAGCCTCCTTTGAATATGTTCAGTAACTGACCACAACTATAAACCAAATGAAAGAAATAAAGTTTTGGTCAATCAAGCCAGGTCTCACTCTGGGATTAGACTTATTTGGTATTACCATCAGTAACGATTATAACTTGCAGATGATGCACTCTGCAACCCTTGTGTACTGGTGGTGATGCTGGTGATGTTTTTAGGCGCTGACTGAGCAGAGTTCTTTAGTGGGAAGAAGTGGGGTTTCTTAAAAAATACAGTGCTTGAGAGTGCTAGTAAGCAGAGGGCAAGGGAATGAAAGACAATGACTTGAAAGTATTTTCTGATTACAGGTTAAGAAGGAGGCCGGTGAAAATGCCTTGACCCTCAGTGACCAGGAGCTGGTCTCCATGACAGTCCGAGAGCTGAACCAACATCTGCGAGGCCTAAGCAAGGAAGAGATTATTCAGCTGAAGCAGCGTAGGCGGACATTGAAGAACCGGGGTTACGCAGCCAGCTGCCGGGTCAAACGCGTGACACAAAAGGAGGAGCTGCAGCGACAGAGGGCTGACCTTCAGCAGGAGGTGGCAAAGCTGTCCAGAGAGAATGCCAACATGAGACTGGAACTAGACGGTCTGCGGTGCAAGTACGAGGCCCTCCAGAACTATGCCCGGACTATGGCCAAGGGCCCCACTCCAACCACCAGCGTCATCACCATTGTCAAGTCATCTGACTCTTAGAGCCACTTCCCTCTTCCTGGTCTTCCATTGGAACTTTCAGTTGAAGGGTTGGGCAAGGGCATTGATGGGTGATTGAACCAAGATGCGTAGTTGAAGCTAAGAAAGACATAAGGCACAGGCTAATTGAATTGATCTGAATGACCTGCTCTTATGTGAGGGAATGCTCTTAATCAGTTCGCCTTCTTGAGATCATATACAATGGCGTGATGTTCACCACTGAACTAGGGCCTTTCCTGAACATTATAAAGCTGGGACTGCAAGACAAAGCCCTCAAGCTTGCAAAAACCTGCAAACCTGAAACTAAAAAAAAAATTCTGGGGTGGGTGAAAAAGTGTCTTGAAGCCAGCCCTAGACCTAAATCAAAGGGTTAATTTGCCTGAAAGCTGAAAAGAAAGACCTCCATAACTGGAATCTGTGCACTGTTAAGAGTCTGGATGTATGATGAGACCAGAACCAGATCAACCATGATCATATTGAATGGTGGAACAGGCTCGAAGAGCAGGAATAGGCTATACAGCCCTATGTTCCAATGTAACTTATCATGGCTGATTCTCATGGTCTCAACAACTGTTCAAGTAATTGAATGGGAAGGTAATCCACACCCAGTAAAGACTTAGGAGCATATCTTTTGAAAACTTCTGTGTGGCTTTCAAACATTTTACTTGTTTCTGTCCTGTGATTTTATGAAACAAAATGTGGAGCAATGCGTACAATTGTCCTTTGGCAAGCTGCATAAAACAAAAAGATATATTTTTTATTTAGCACTGAATTCGAGTGAATATGATCCTTTGCAAACTTGCATGAAGATTGACTGACTGTGTTGGACAGGGTCGCCACTTTGAATGAGTGTGTCCTGAGGATGTTGCCCCAGGATCGAATCTGAGCATGTGAGAAGCTTGGAAGGCTTTTCCTGAAAATGGTAGCTTTCACATTCTCAGTAGTGTTAGGAGAATTAGAAGAGGGAAGGGGAACAAAGACACATTTTGGAAACCGACCACATTATTTGCACTGAGAGCTGCCATGGCATGGGTAGTTGAGCTAGTTTTATAAAAGGAAACAATTCCAATTAAAGTTCTTCAGTTTCCTCAGCACCAGTGACCCTAACGGGAAGAGTGTCCTTGTAATGAAGTGCCAATATTCCATGAGCTATCACAAGTACATAACATATTAATTCTGACCATGTATGCAAAATTAATCTTGTTTTCCCATCGTATCCTCATCCCAAAAGCACAAAGTCAACAGAAACTTTAGCTCATCAGCACATTTTACCAAAATGGTAGCCTAAATCCTCAAGTCTCCATGAAGTAAACTAACTACATGCTGTGTGTATTTTCTGTTCATTACTTCATCTCGGACTAATTCGGCTACATCCATTATGTTAGTCAAACTATTGTTTGGTTAATGCGGATTGATTCATTGCTACTAGATGGGCTTGGTTATGATCAGGGCACATCCATCCCATGTGCAGCTTACGTTTCTTTTATGTTTTGCCCTAACAGCAACTTACAATGCATTTAACATCATAGAATATTGCCAGGGGTTTCAGAAGAGGATTATATTAAAAGAAATATGCCAACAATTAAGTATTATTTTCCAGTGGAGCAGTAATGTAGGCCACGGAGCAGTAAATTTGTACACAGCAAACTTCTACTATTTACAATGGGAGTGATGTTGGTTGAGGAATAAATATGAGGCAAGGGTACTGGGAAGAACTGGCACACTCTTCTTTGAATTAGTGCTAGGGGAACTTCTTTCTAAGCAGCCACTATTGCCTTTGGCTAAATGGCTAGTGTGCAATACCGAATTATGCTAACAGTGCAGGTGAATTCCTGTTGCAGCTGTGGGAGACTTATGACTTGCCATCTTACCCTGATCCTGAGAGCAGGAGGTACCACTAACAAAACCTGCTGAGGAGAATGGCTCCAGATGAAACATCAGCAGAGCAGAGTTCATAGAATGGAGCGTCTCTCTATGCTACTTATCTATGCTACTTAACTCTGTGATCTGCCTGTGTTGCTCGCAACACAAAGCTTTTCACATGTGACAATAAATTCAATTCAATTCCATTCAATATATCTAACAAGAAACAGCACAGCACAGGAACAGGCCCTTCAGGCCCATCGAGACACGTAGTCTTTCTAAACTAAAAACCTTTTGCATCTAGTCCCTGCCCATTCATGTATCAGTCAAGGTGCCTCTTAAACATCGCTATTGTGTCTGCCTTCACCACCTCTTCTGGCAGCTCATTCCAGGCAATTACCACCCTCTGTGGGGGGAAAAAACTTGCCTCATGCATCTCCTTTAATCTTACTCCATTTACCTTCAACCTACGTCTCCTAATAATTGACACTGCTTCCCTGGTGAAAAAGACTCTCACTATCCATTATTCATGCTTCTCATAATTTTGTAAACTACTTTTAGGTTGTCCCTCTGACATTCAAGTGGGGTAAAAAAAAACAAGTTTGTCTAGTCTCTCCTCATAGCTAATACCCTCCAAACCAGCCAACATCCTGGTAGACTGTTTCTGTACCTCTCCAAAGCCTCAACATCCTTCTGGTAGTGTGGCGAGCAGAACTGTTTGCAATGTTCCAAATGTAGCCTTACTCAAGTTCTGTGCAGCTGCAACATGACTTGCCAATTTGTATACTTTATGCCCCGACCGACGAAAGTAAGCTTGTCCCATGCCTTCCTGACCCCCCTATCCACTTGTGTTGCTACTTTTAGGGAACAGTGGAGTTGTATGCAAGATCCCTCTGTGTATTAATGCTTCTAAGGGTTCTGCCACTCACTTAAATGTCCCTGCTGCATTAGACCTCCCAAAATGCATCACCTCACATTTGTCTAGATTAAAGTCCATCTGCTGTTTCTCTGCCCAAGTCTTCAGCCTGTATATATCCAACTGTATCTACTGGCAAACCTCTTCATTATCCACAGCTCCACCAAGCTTCGTGTCATCTGCAAACTTGCTAATCCAACTACCTTCATTCTCCTTCAAATCATTACAAACCACAGATGTCCCAGCACTGGTCCCTGCAGAACACCACTGGTCACAGATCTCCTTACACCACTACTCTCTGTCTTCAATGACCAAGCCGGATCTCCAACCATCTTACCAGGTCACTGCTGATCCCATGTGACTTCACTTACTGTATCAGCCTGCCATGAGGGACCTTGCCAAAGGCCTTGCTGGACAACATCCATCGCCTGGCCTTCATCAATCATCTTTGTCACTTCATCAAAAAACTTGATAAAGTTTGTGAGACTTAACGTTCCGCACACAAAGCCACACTGCTTATTGCTAGCAAGTCCATTTTTTTTTCCAAATATGAATAAATGTCCCTAAGAAACCTTTCCAATAATTTCCCTACCACTGACATATGGCTTAGCGTCCTGTAATGTCCCACATTATCCCTGTTCTCCTTCTTAAACAAAGGAACAATGTTGGCTATTCTCCAGTCCTCTGGGACTAAAGAGAATACAAAAATTTCATTAAGGCTCCAGTAATTTATTTCCCCACCTCTCTCAGTAATCTGGGATAGATCGAATCTGGTCCTGGGGAGTTGTCCACCTTAATGGCTTTCAAACATCCAACACCACCTTTATTTTATATCAACACACCCCTCTCTAAATTCACCACACGCTGTGTCCCTTTCCTTTGTGAATACCGCTGCAAAGTATTTATTAAGAATCTCACTCACTTACTCCAGTTCGGTGTATAAATTCTCTCCTTTGCCCTTGAATGGACCTACCCTTTTCCATATATACAGATAAAATGCCTTGGGGAATTTCATTAATCCTGTTTCCAAGGTTATTTCATGGGCCTTTTAGCCCTGCTAACTCATTGTTTAAGTTCTTTAGTGTTTTGTTTGTATTTTTGGAGAGCTGTCTTCAGTTTCCTAATCGTTATGCATGCCTCCTTTTTTTTGACTAGCTCACAATTTCTGTTGTCATCCAAGGTTCTACACTCTTGCCATCCTTATTCTTCATTTTCACAAGAACGTGTTGGTCCTAATCAACTGGCCCTAAAAGATTCCCACATGTTAGATGTAATTTATCCTCAAACAGTTGCTCCAATCTTCAGTCCCCAGCTCCTGACCAATATTGTGGCAGTTAGTCTTTCCTCAATTTAGTACATTCACCTAAGAACTATTCATACCCTATTCATAAGTAAATTAAAACATATGGAATTATATTTACTGTTCCTGAAATGTTCCCCTTTTACATGAAATTTCAATGACCTGGCCAGATTCCCAAGTACTAGGTCTAATATGGCCCCTTTCCCAGTTAGACAATTTACATGTTGCATGAAGAAAACCTCCTAGAATTGCCCCTCGAATTCCACCAACTCCCATCCCATCCCCACCCCCACCCCCACCCCACAGCCCCAACACCACCACCATCCACCCTAAGCCCCTGGTACTAAGGGAGTCCCGAGTCCAAGTCAATATTGGGGAAAGTAAAATCACCCACCACGAAAACCCTGTTGTTTTTGCATTTTTTCCACAATCTGTCCATATATCTGTTCCTCTATCTCCCACTGGTTGTAGTGTGTCCTGTACTGAAGCGATTGTAGCCTTTTGATTGCTGAGCTTTACCCATATAGTCTTGCTGGATTGGCTCTCTAACATGTCCTCCCTCCATCAACTGTAATATTCTCCCTTATCACATAACTCCTCTACCTCTTTTACATCCTTTCCCATCACATTTTAAACATATAAATCCTGGATTTAAGCTGCCAAACATGTCCCTTTCTCAACCAAGTCTGTGTAAGAACTACAGCATCATGGATAGATACATCAATCCAAACTCTAAATTCACTTGCCTTACCTGTTATACTCACATTAAAACAAATACATTTCAGACTGCCAGTCCTGCCATGTTCAGTAACCTCTCCCTGTCTCTTCTTCCTCTTTAACCTTACTGGCCTTAATCTCACACTCCTCAATCGTTTCACTTATTGACCTACTGCTCTGATTCCCCCCTCTCTGACACATCAGTTTAAACCCTCTGAGTGGCAGGAGCAAACCTCCCTGCTGCCAGCATATTGGTGCCCCTTCAGTTTAGGCGCAACTGGTCCTTCTTGTCCAGGTCCCACCTGTCCTGGAAAACATCCTAATGATCCATATACCTGAAGCCTTCCCTCCTCCACCAGCTCTTTAGCCAGGTATTTAACAGTATTCTCAATCTATTGCTAACCTCACTATTATGTGGTGCAGATAGTAATCTAGAGATTACAGCCTTAAAGGTCCTGCTTCTCAATTTACTACATAATCACCTGAACTCCTTTGCAGGTTCTCTTTACTCTTCCTACCTATGTCATTAATACCAATATGGAACACACCTCTGGCTGCTCACCCTCCCTTAAGAGAATGTCTTGCGCCTGCTTAGAGACATCCTTGACCCTGGCACCAGGGAGGAATTACACCATCTAGCAGCCTCTTTTGCGGTCACAGAAGGGCCTTTTTGTGCCCCAACTGTACAGTCCCCTATTACTACTGTTCTACTGCACTTTGATCCTCTCTGCTGCACAACACAGCCAGCTGTGGTTCTGCTTGAAAGGTCAGACAGGGCCTTGGTTTTAACATTTCATGCGTCACGATTGCTTTAGAGATTGATCGCTTTTAAAAACGTCAAATCCCCGTGATGCTAATGGAAAGAGAATCACTGGACAAGATTTCACTCTCAAACTTTTACTGCAAAAAGCTAACTAAAATCAATATAAATTTAAACATTTATTACTCGGGTGAAGGATATTTAAAATAAAAAGGTAAATTCACTTTTAAAAAGTCAATATGACCAAGAGATGCCTCAGGTAGTTACATGCACTTACTGCCTTCTCAAATTTGAGATCACAAACAATCTCTCAATTTTTCCTACTCTGCTTTTGTTATGTAGGATCTCAACCTTCCCACTCAATCATTTCGATCATTAAATCTTATTAGTGAGCAACTGTTTAACATCGGAACACTGTTCACAGTAACGAGGTAAGTATCTACAAATCCTCTCTCTCAAGGGTACAGCTATTCAGAGATCATTTTAACCAACCATCTCATCCTGTTCTCATTCTGATGTAAACACTCAATTCACTCACAATTGCCCCCTGAGTGGTACTACAAGCCTCCCTGCATTGGTGACCCTCTAGTTTAGTTGCAACTTATCCTCCTTGTACAAGTCCCACTTACCTTGGGGGATCTGGAATAATATTGTCTTTTTGTTGTCGAAGAGCTCCCCTTGCTCCCCTCACACATATTCTGTATTCTAAACTGCTGACCAGACAGTGGGCTCAAACCCAGGCAATTGGTTTTCTATTAACTTTTTGCTTCAATTTTCATCCCTACTGTAGCTTCAGCTCACATGGACATTCTTGGAACTTATTGATGTCATAACCAACCATCTCTCTTTCAGCAAATTTCATTATGGTCTTGAAGAGGTCATTATTTTCTTTATGTGCAAAGGTTTTTCCCAGAACACACGTCATGAAAGATAGTATCTCTAAGGTTGCCTCTAAACTGCAGTGGTATGCAGGTATTCAATAAACAGGGAACAAACAGAGCACACAAGTAAGATTCGTTTCAGGATGTGTATATGCTCAGCTCATCTTAAGGAACTGCTCAGTGCAACAAGACAACTGCAACCAGATGTTGAGTATAACATTGCCTCTAACAACGCAAGCTTAGATTGTGTACTCAAGTCTCTGAATGGAACTCCAAACCACACCGCTGTGACTCAGAGAAGAGAGAACTACCCACTGAGGCAGAAATAAACACTTTGACTGTTTTGGGGAGGTGGAAGGTAGGAGTGTTTGCAAATTAGGCATTCCAAAATGGAAAATAAAGATGGCCATCTCGTGTATATCTAAATATCAATGTGAAAGGTGTGGGAGCAGTTTGCAAAGAGTTCTCATTTCTATTACTGGAATAGAAACTGGGTGTGTAGGTTTGTAATGTGAATTGCTCTATAGGAGCCTCAGTCAAGGGCAAATTTTAGCCATTCTGTTAGAACAGAACCTGTGGGTTTGGTTTGGTTTGGTTCCAGTGACTCGCATAATATGCTCTGGTGTGACACCCTGTGGTTTACTTTTTAACGAAGTCACTTTGAAGGATTTTGATTGATTAAAGTTTCTGTGAGTATCCCTCAACAACAGTTTGGACTTCAGCACCTAGTTCATATCCCACCTAGTTAGAAAAAAGTTCCAACTGTGCAGTATAAAGAGAAATTTTTGCCTTTAGGGGAAAACCAATGATGGAGAAAGGAACAATATGTTAACAGAAGCAAGATGAAGAATGGTGGGAGGAGACTTAGACCATGAGATGGAGGAGCAGAAGTAGACCATTTGGCCTGTCAAGTCTGCATTACCATTCAATTAGATCATGGCTGATTTGGTAATCCTCAACTCTACTATACTTCCTATTTTAACTCTTGATTCCCTTACTAAATAAACATCTATCCATCTCAGCCTTGGATATACTTAATGACGCAGGCTCGACAGCCCTCTGTGGTAAGGAATTCCACAGATTCACTACCTTCAGAGGACATTCCTGCTCATCTCTGTCTTAAAAGGGCTATCCCTAACTTGTGAGATGATGCCTTCTTCTGAGATTTTCCAACAAAGGGAAACTACATGCCCACAGCCATTCTGTCAAGTTCCCTTAGAATTTTGAATGTTGCAATAAGTTTGCTGCTCATTCTTCTAACCTCCAACCTACACAAACTCTCCCCATATGACAATCCATCCATATATGGTATTAACCTGGTAAAACTTCTCCAGACCTCCTCTAATGCCAGGATATTTTTAAGACTATAAGACACAGGAGCAGAAATTAGGCTATTCAGCCCATCGAGTCTACTCTGCCATTCAATCATGCCTGATAAGTCCTCAACCCCATTCTCCCCATAACCCTTGATCCTCTTTGATAAGGGGCCCAAAACCGTTCAGTTTTCCAATTGTGGTCTGACTTCTGCCTTTGTATAATTTTATACACCTTCCTATTTTTTAAACTTTATTTCCTTTGAAACAAAGACCAACAGCCCTTTTGTCTTTCTCATGATCTGCTGAACTTGGATGCTAGCTTTTTGTAACTCATGCACAAGGACTCCCCAGTCCTCTGTGCTGCAGCTTTCTGTAGTTCTTCCCCATTTCAATAATATTCATCTCTTTTATTCTTCTTGCTAAAGTACATAAGCTCATATTTTCCCACTTTATATTCCATCTTCCTTAACTTGTCTATATCCCTCTGTAGACTTCTTATGTCATCCTTACTGTTGCCTTCTGACCTATTTTTGTATTATCCACAAATATGGCATTAGTACATTCATCTCTAACATCCAAGTCATAGAGTTACAGATGTGTACAGCATGGAAAGAGACCCTTTGGTCCAACTCGTCCAAGCCGGCCACATTTCCTAAATTAATCTAGTCCAGCATTCGGCTTATATCCCTAAACTCTTCTTATTCATATACACATCCAGATGCCTTTTAAATGTTGTAATTTTACCAGCCTCCACCACTTCCTCTGGAAGCTCATTCCATACACCCACCACTCTCTGCATAAAAAAGGTCCTTGTTGTCCCTTTTAACTTTTTCCACTCTCATCTTAAAACTATACCCTCTGGTTTTGGTCTGCCCTACCCTGGGGAAAAGACTTTGGCTATTCACCCTATCTTTGCCCCTCATGATTTTGTAAGCTTCTATAAGGTCAACCTTCAGCCCCCAAAGCTCTAGACGAAAACAACCCCAGACTATTCAGCCTCTTTCCCAGATTATTCAAACCCTCCAACCCTGGTAACATCCTTGTAAATCTTTTCTGAACCCTTTCAAATTTCAGGGATACCAGAACTGAAAGTATCCTAACCAATGTCTTATACAGCTGCAACATAACCTCCCAATTCCTATACTCAATGCACTGACCAATAAAGGAAAGCATACCAAACACCGCTTTCACAGTCCTATCTACCTTTGACTCCACTTTCACCGAACTATGAACTTGCACTCCAAGGTCTCTTTGTTCAGCAAAATGCCACAGGTACCATGAAGTGTGTAAGTCCTGCCTTAATTTGCCTTTCCAAAATGCAGTATCTCACATTTATCTAAATTAAACTCCATCTGCTACTCCTTTGCCCATTGACCCATTTGATCAACACCCTGTTGTACTTTGAGATAACCTTCTTTGCTGTCCACTACACCAATTTTGGTGTCATCTGCAAACTTACTTATCATACCACCTCTGTTCACATACAAATCATTCATATAAATGACAAAAAGCAGTGGACCCAGCATCAATTCTTGTGGCACACCGCTGGTTACAGATATCCAGTCTGAAAAACAATCCTCCACTATCTTCAAGCCAGTTCTGTATCCAAATGGCCACTTCTCACTGTATTCCATGTAATCTAACCTTGCTAACTAGCCCACCATGAGGAACCTTGTTGAAAGCCTTACTAAAGTCCATATAGATCACGACCACCGCTCTGCCCTCATCAAAAAACTCAAGTTAGTGAGCCACCATTTCCCAGCCACAAAGCCATGTTCTCTATCTGTAATCAATCCTTGCCTTTCCAAATACATGACCTCTATTGAGAACAATTGTAGCTCCAGCACTGATCCCTGTGGGTGTCCACAAGTCACAGTCTGCCAGTCTGATAATGCTCCCTTTTTGTCAGGTCTGTCTCATATTAGTTAGTAATACTATTAGTTAGTAATATATGAGCATCAGCATAGAACAGATGGTCTGTTTCCGTTTTGAAATGTTGCACTCTAACAAAGTAACTGGTACAGACTGCAGGGAAACCACAGCTCTGGTCTAAGCCCTCAGTGAAGCAATAATTTGCAGCGACGGTCACTTTTCGGTACAGGACTCCATGACCTTCATAAGAAATACAGGAACAATTACAGCTCAAGGAGTCCAAGAAGTGTGTGCGAACTACATTCTCAACTTTGCTGCCTCGATTGGATTGCAACCTGTAACTCACCCATTCGAATACACTATATTGTTCTTCTAAACTCTTAACTACATTCCAGTTTGTAACTTATTCCTGAATATCCATTATTTATCTATAAATTCCTTGAGATCCTCTATTAATGGTTGGCATGCAGCACATGGTTGCAGTGTAACCCTTTAGTGAACAGTGCCCCTTTCCAAACACCCTGCATCAGGCTAATATTTATTGAAGCAGCTGCTAAGAGATGAGAGTTGTTCTTCTCAAAATAACAGACCTGTCACTGGAAATCAAATCAAATAACAGATAGTGTGACATGGCACTTCTCAATCCCGCTACCTTCACTTTAAAAAGTGCGTAGAGAGCACTTATACTCTGCTCTAACTTGATCAATTGTAAGAAGAATCACTGGAGCAAAAGGGAGAAGAAAGCGAGAGAGTTTATTTGGTGAGAGATGAGTATTAATTCAAGTTTTGTATTTTCTCTCCTCCTCCTCCTGCAAGTGACATATCAGTCATGTAGCAGGATATGGTAATTGACTGATTTAATTCACACAGGTGTACAGAGTCTAGGATGCGAGCTGTGGAACTCCCTCCATAAACCTTTCTGTCTCTTTATCTCATTTTCCTCTAAGGCACTGCTTAAAACCTAACAATAACATCTTATGTGGTTCAGTGTCATCATTTGGTGATGCTCCTGTGAAGTGCCTTGCAATTAAGTAAAAGGTGCTATATAAATACAAATATTTGTTCTTGTTGAATGTAACTTCAAATTCCAACATTGCAGCTTCAGAATTTGACTTTGAAAATCTACAACTGATGTCCTTTAGGAATGGAAACATGTGATCTGGCCTACATGTCAGTCATGTTGTACACCAACATGGTTGACTCTTTAGATTACTTACAGTGTGGAAACAGGCCCTTGGGCCCAACAAGTCCACACCGACCATCCAAAGAGCAACCCACCCAGACCCATTCCCTCTACATTTACCCCTTCACCTAACACTACAGGCAATTTAGCATAGCCAATTCACCTAACCTGCATGATTTGTTTTGGAGAAACCCACGCAGACACGGGGAGAATGTGCAAACTCCACACAGACAGTTGCCTGAGGCGGGAGTTGAACCCAGGTCTCTGGTGTTGTGAGGCAGCAGTGCTAGCCACTGTGCCACCGTGCCGCCCATAAATTACCTCTGAAGTGTCTAAGTTATTTCAAAAGAGCTACAAGGAAGATATTGCATTTCTGTACCACCTTTCATGACATTAGGACATCCTAAAGGGATTTGCAACCATTGGATGACTCTTAAAGTCTAATCACTGTTAAAGGAAAGAAAAACGTATTTGGACTGAAACAATTTAGTTAGAAAGCTCACCACTTTCTCAAGACATTTAGGAATGGCAATAAACTTTAGGTTTGTCAGTGATGCCCATATTGAGAATACATTTTTAAACAGGGCTTGAAGCACTTGTAACCTTGTGCCTTTTCTGATCAGACAGGGTTACTGCTGACACTACTATCTCTGCCTTTGGACAATCAGTCGAGGACTGAGTGTTATCTGCTCCATTTGTGTAGTCCATATGTTGATATTTAGTTTCAATGGTCATCATGGCAACAAAGCTAACCACTTACTGATTTCACTATCAGCTTGCACTTACAGAGCATACTTCACAAGAGGCAATTTTAACATTTTGGTACATGAACTATTAGGACAGGTGACCAAGTGCTTCAGCAAAAAGGAGGAGCAAGAGATGGAGAGCAGAAATGTTTGGGGAGGGAACCATAGAGCTTAGAACCTCATTTAAAACATAGATAATGTTGATTTTAATGTGCTATGATAGAGACACAGTAAACTGGGAAAATCAACAAGATCAGTGAGATTATTCAGAAAAAGAACCAATATAATACGATCAAGTTCATATGCCAAAGGAGTAAGAGCTCTATTTACCAAATTAATGTTACAGATGACAAAAGAAGGAGCACCACAATGTAAAAAGTAAAAGATAAAGCATACTAAAATGCTGTAAAGAGCACACAGCCTGGTAAATGGCAAAGGTGCAATGTAGTAAAGGCTGGTAAAGCCAATAGTAAGAGTTACAAAAAGGATGCATGTAAAGAAACTTACAAAATGTCAAAATCACAAAGGCTTTTTTTTCCACTATATCAGGGAAAAGAGGGTGGTCCAGAACAATGTGAGCCATTTGTTAACTGATAATTCTGACACTTTCACTGAAATAAGGAAATGGAGCACATGCTGAATAACTAAGATGAGTATTCACGTAGAGAAAGTGGTCAGTCTGCTGAAAAACCAGGGAAACCAATAATGAAACAGGACAGGGTCTTAGCAAAATTAACATAACTAAATAAACATAGATGTGTCAGACCAAAGGGCCTTTTTCTGTGCTGTAGATCCTTCTGACTCTATAAAAGAATGACAGTAATGAAGAAAAGAATGATAGCAAAGAATAACAAATCCCCAAGAAGAGATGATTTCTGTTCCAGGCTTTAAAATGTGAGAATACTAGAGTGATAGAGTTAGGGAATTTGAAAACTACTCTTGATTTGGGAACTGTTCCTTTAGGTTAGAAAATATAACATTTTATTCCACTGTTTAAGAAAGTTGAAAAATCACACAACACCAGGGTTATAGTCCAACAGGTTTAATTGGAAGCACTAGCTTTCGGAGCGCTAGTCCTTCATTAGGTGGACAACCACCTGATGAAGGAGCAGTGCTCTGAAAGCTAGTGCTTCCAATTAAACCTGTTGGACTATAACCTGGTGTTGTGTGATTTTTAACTTTGTACACCTCAGTCCAACACCAGCATCTGCAAATCTTAAGAAAGGTGAGAAAGGGAAACTGGGGAATTATAGATGAATCAGTTAACATCTATTACCAGGAAATTACTAAAGTCTGTCATTAAAAATAGGGTGACTGAACAAATTGAAAAGTTTTTAGACAAACCAGGATGGATTTGTGCAGGAAATGCTCAGCAGCCCTGATTGAAAAATGTTTTGAAGAGATGCCCAAAGAAGTGGATAGGTGAATGTCTGTAGATGTTACTTATATGGACTGTCTCTCATAAGGTCAGGTCCTGAAATTGAACACAAATTATTGACCTGCTCAGGAAATTGGCCAATCAGCTAATTTGCCATAAATGGGCAGGTAGTGTCATTGGCAGGATGATGAGTGGTGATCCACAAGGAACTGTTTTGAGATCATGACTTTAATGACAAAAATTTTGTTTTTCTTTATGGGATGTGTGTGTAACTAATAAGGCTAGTTTTGTTGACCATCCCTGATTGCCCTTCAGTTTAGTGACTTTGCTCAGTCACTTCAGAGGACTGTTATGATCCAATTTCATTGCTATGGACCTGGAAACACAGAAAATAGTTGCAGCTATAGGCCATTTGATTCTTTGAGGGGACCCTGCCATTATAATGATCACGGCAGATCATCTGTTTCAACATTACAATCATACTATATCCATAACCCTTGACACCTTTAGCATCTAGAGTGCTAACTCTTTCTTTCTTATTTTTATATATTATATATATACATTCAGTGGTACAGGGAGTTATTCAAGAAGGGGAGAAAAGAGAAATGTAGTTGTAATTGGGGATAGAATGGTCAGGGGAATAGACACTGTCCTCTGTGGGCAAGATCAAAAGTCACAAAGGCTGTGTTGCCTGCTTGGTACTCAGGTTCAGGATATCTCATCTAGGCCGCAGAGGAACTTGAAGTGGGAGCGGGACGATCCATTTGTTGTGATCCACATAGGTAACGAGAAAATATGTAGAAAGAGGTTCTGCAGAGGGAATACAAGCAGCCAGGGGCTAAATAAAAAATATTGGAACCAAAAAGGTGGTAATTGCTGGATAACTACCTAAGCCACAAGGTAATTGGCACAGCGTCAACAATATTAAAGAGGTAAACATGTGGCTGAAAGATTGATGTGGAAGAATTGGGTTTGAATCATGGGACATTGGCACCAGTACTGGGAAAGGAGGGAGCTGTCCCAATGGAACAGGCTCTACTTGAACCATGCTGGGACTAGAGCACTAGAAATCACATAACTAGGGCTGTCAATAGTGCTTTAAACTAAATATTGGGGATTGGGGGTCAGTTTTCTAATTGAGAAGCAGTGTTCAAAAAATACAAGAGCAGCCAGTGAATTTGCCCTCAAAAATTCAATCTACCTCAGGAGTGATGAATGTTTTCATTACATTAACATCCCATATTAGGGAAGGAGATCAATACTGCCAGACTACTCCAGTACACTTGCTTCTGAATTAAAAGGTCAGAGGTTCAAGATCCTTTCACAAGACATCAGATGATCACTAGCACATGATCTCATGAGTGAGCCACACACTGTTGGACTTGCTGTTTTTCAGTTGACATTGTAAACCTAAAGGTGCAGCTGACCAGCCTGCCTTGTCTGTGGATGTGAAAGATTTCTCAGCACAACCTGAAAGAAGAGCAAAGGGTGTCCTTTCTGACGCTGGTTAGTGATAATCTCAGCCATTCTGAATGTAAAACAAAACTTGTCATTATCACATTACTGTTGCAGACTGACTGATGCCTTTCCTAATTTATGAAAGTAACTACGTAAAAACAACACTTAAGTCCAGGATGTTCTGAAGGCTGTAAGGAGGTGCTGGAAATTGGACCTTTTCAGTCCAGACTTGCATTGCAGGGCTGACCACAGCAGATCAGCTCCACTTCCTCGCTTGCTGCTGTTCTGTATCAATGGGTGAACAGCATGTCAACACTTGATCTTACCTCATGTCAATACTTGCATTTCCAGCAGATGTCACCGCGTATCCTGTCCTGTATCAGTGAGCGGGTTTAAACCTAGGAATCGGAACTCCAGTGAGTCTTTGCTTTTTTTAAAAACCCAGCGATGTCATTGAAAATTATAATCTCGGGCCTCAAATTGCCTACCGGGTCTCAATTTGAACATATACTCCCGTCGACAAACCTTGGGACTGAAGCACTGTTCAACTTGAGGGTGGGGAAAAACTTGAGGCCCGAAAACTGTTCACAAAATACAGCCGCGATGTAGCTGAAACCGCGCAGATCAATGCCGCTGCACCCATGCTGGCATTTTAATGAAGGACATTGACAAAAGTACCTTCGTCTTAACGTAATTCCTTCGTCAATTTCTGCTTATTCTATCAGAATTAGTGGCTGAAATGAACACACAACTCTACTCGACAGCACCACTCAGTGGTGTAGCCATCTCGACTCAGAAAAGCTCAAGCATCCCACTGAAATACTGACTGCAGGTAGTTTAGAGAACCCCTACAGTGTGGAGACAGGCCATTTGGTCCCAACAAATCCACACCGACCCTCCGACGAGTAACCCACCCAGACCCATTCCCCTACCCTATTTATTACTCTACATTTACCCGTTAGTAATGCACCCCTACACATTGATGAATTTAATTTATTGTCACCGTGTGCTGAGGTACAGCAAAAAGTTTTGTCTTGCTACCAATACAGGCAGGTCACATTGTTAAGTAGCAGATATAAGTAAATAATAGGTAAACAGCGGCAAAATTTTACTCTAGTGATGGAGAGGGATAAGTGTGCACTGCAGAGCAAGAGTTATGGCTGGGGGCAGGGAAATTATGATGCGGTGAGGCATGACTTAGGATGCATGGCTTGGAAAAGTAGGCTTCAAGGCAAGGGCGTAATTGATATGTGGAGCTTGTTCAAGGAGCAACTATTGAGTGTCCTTGATAAGTATGTACCTGTCAGGCAGGGAGGAAAGGGTCGTGTGAGGGAGCCGTGGTTTAATAAGGAATTGGAATCCCTTGTTAAATGGAAGAGGGCGGCCTATCTCAAGATGAGACGTGAAGGTTCAATTGGGGCGACTGAGAGCTATAGGGTAGCCAGGAAGGACCTGAAGAGAAAGCTAAGAGCAGCAAGGAGGGGACATGAAAAGTCCTTAGTTGGTAGGATTAGGGAAAACCCTAAGGCTTTCTATAGGTATGACAGGAATAAAAGAATGACTAGGGTAGGAATAGGTCCAGTCAAGGATAGTAGGGGGAAGTTGCGTGTGGAGGCGGAAGAGATTGGGGAGACACTGAATGAATACTTTTCGCCAGTATTCACCCAGGAACAGGACATTGTTGCCGATGTGAATACTGAGTCACAATTAAGTAGAATGGATGACTTTGAGGTATGTAGAGAAGAGGTGTTGGAAACCCTGGAAAAGGTGAAAATAGATAAGTCCCCTGGGCCTGATGGCATTTATCCTAGGATTCTCTGGGAAGCAAGGGAGGAGATTGCAGAGCCATTGGCCTTGATTTTTATGTCCTCTTTGTCGACAGGAGTAGTGCCAGAAGACTGGAGGATAGCAAATGTGATTCCCTTGTTCAAAAAGGGGAGTAGGGATAACCCTAGTAACTATAGGCCGGTGAGTCTCACTTCTGTTGTGGGCAAAGTCTTAGAGAGAATTGTAAGGGATAGGATTTATGAACATCTGGATAGGAATAATGTGATCAAGGATAGTCAGCATGGTTTTGTGAAGGGCAGGTCGTGCCTCACAAACCTTATTGAATTCTTTGAAAAGGTGACGAAGGAGGTTGATGAGGGGAAAGCGGTAGATGTGGTATATATGGATTTTAGTAAGGCGTTTGATAAGGTTCCCCATGGTAGACCACTGCAAAAAATACGGAGGTATGGCATGGAGGGTGAGTTGGAAGTTTGGATTAGGAATTGGCTGGCTGGAAGAAGACAGAGGGTAGTAGTTGATGGCAAAGGTTCATCTTGGAGAGCCGTCACTAGCGGTGTTCCGCAAGGATCTGTTTTGGGACCATTGCTGTTTGTCATTTTTATAAATGACCTGGAAGAGGGGCTAGAAGGTTGGGTGAGCAAGTTTGCGGATGATACGAAAGTCGAAGGAGTTGT
>NC_057730.1:37018563-37024612 GCF_004010195.1 Chiloscyllium plagiosum
TTATGGGCATTTAAACGTGCATTGGATAGGCATATGGAGGATAGTGGGCTAGTGTAGGTTAGGTGGGCTTGGATCGGCGCAACATCGAGGGCCAAAGGGCCTGTACTGCGCTGTATTCTTCTATGTTCTATGTTCTATAAAAATAAAAACACAGGTACAGGCAATTGTTAAGAGTTTGTGAGTCCATTCAGTATTCTAAGAACAGCAGGGTAGAAAGTGTTATAAAACCGGCTGGTGCATGTGTTCAGGCTTCTGTACTTTCTCCCCAATGCTAGAGGTTGTAGAAATCCCTGAACACTGTGGGGCAATTTTAGCATAGCCAATCCACCTAGAATGCACATCTTTGGAGTGTGAGAAGAAACCCACGCAGACACTGGGAGAACACACAGTCACCCAAGGGTGGACTCGAACTCAGGTCCCTGGCACTATGAGGCATGGAGCCACCATGCCACCCATAGTCCTTAGAATATAGAACTGTACAGCACAGGAACAGGCCCTTCGGCCCAGGATGTTGTGCTGAACATGACGCCAAATTTAACTAATCCTGCCCTTGGTCCGTATCCCTCCTTTCCGTGTGTGTTCATGTGGTTATCTAAAAGTCCCTTGAACACCCCTATCCTTTCTACCTCCACCACCATCCCTGGCAGTGCATTCTAGACTCCTTCTACACTGTGTAATAAAAACTTGCCCTTCACATCTCCTTTGAACTTTCCCCCTCTTGCCTTAAGTGCATGCCCCCTTGTATAAGACATTTCAACTCTGGAAAAAAGGATTCTGACTGTCAACCTTATCGACGCATCTCATAATTTTATGGACTTCGATCAATTCTCCCCTCAGAGAAAACAACTCAAATATTTCTAGCGTTTCCTTATAGCTTATACCCCCTAATCCAGGCAGCATCCTGGTAAACCTCTTCTGCACCCTCTCCAAAGCCTCCCCATCCTTGCTGTAATGTGGTGACCAGAATTGAACTCAATGCTGTAAGTGTGGCCTAGTCTTATAAGGTTGCAACATGACATCCTGACCCTTGTACTCAATTCCCCAGCCAATAAAGGCAAGCCATATGCCTTCTTTACCACCCTATCTACTTGTGCAGTCACTTTCAGGGAGCTATGGACTTGAACCCCAAAATTCCTTGTCCCTTGGAACCAGGCACATTATGACATCTTTAATAGCACCTAAATTACGGCCATCTTTCCCCTTCCCTACAAACATGGGGAGAACAGACTTCATATTACCTCTGAACTGAGCCCATGTGCTGTTAGAATCTTCACACCCTTTCTAAATCCACTTGGGCTCTGATTTTCTAAAGTTTCAGTTAAATCACAGCACTTCAAGTGGCGTGGTTTTTATTTCTTCTGTTTAAAGGGATGGAGAGATCAGTGTTACCCCAAAGCACTTCATGGGAACAATGATCAAATGAACTTTGATATCAAATCACATGAAGAGACAATCGGACAAATGCTGCATGTTTCGTCAAAATGTGATTCATTTTTCTCACACAAACACATTAAAGAAGGGCCCTGGTAGAAACAAAGAGCAAGTCCTGGAATTTAAGGTTTGGATTGCTGAAGACATGATCATCAATGATGGAGCAATGCACCAGAGGCTAGAACTAGGAAAGTGCACAGGGTTGCAAGGCTGGAGGATGTAAGAAAGGTGAGTGAGACCATGTAGGGATTTGAAGAAAATGGATGGAAATGTTAAAATCGGGATCTTGCTGGAATGGAAGCCAATGTAGATCAGTGAGAACAGTGGAGAAAACAGTGGTCAGAAGTCACATGACACCAGGGTTATAGAAATCACAAGCTGCTCCTTCAAGTGAAGTCCACCTCTAAAAGGAGCAGCGCTCAAAACGTTTGTGATTTCAAATAAACCTGTTGGACTATAACCCTGATGTCATGTGACTTGTCCACCTCAGTGCAACACTGGCACCTCCGCATTATGGCTACCCAAGAGACCGAATAAGATTACAACCCAAGATGTTTCACAAATTCAGATTTTACTACCTTCTGGTGAGGAGGCTGCTTGCTGAATATTTTGAGATCATTTGTATGCAAGTCAGCTGCCTGATGTCGAAGAGCCTCCTTCGATGGAAACATGGAAGATACAGGGAGGACTAGGCCATTTGACTCCTCAGTCTGTCATGCAATTTGATCCTGACCAATCATCACGTTTTTTTGAATCCATTTTATGGGATGTGAGCCAATGTAATTATATGGTGAATCCAGTTGAGTTTCTGATCACTGGTGACCCCCAGGATGTTGTTAAAAATCACGCAAAAACCAAGTTATAGTCCAACAGGTTTATTTGGAAGCACTAGCTTTCTAAGCATTGCTTCTTCAGGTGAAGATGAAACAGCGTTCCGAAAGCTAGTGCTTCCAAATAAACCTGTTGGACTATAACCCGGTGTTGTGTGATTTTTAACTTTGTCCACCTCAGTTCAACATCAGCTTCTCCAAATCATGTCTACCCTAGGATGTTGGTAGTGCAGATTCACTGATAGAAACACCATTGAATGTCAAGGGGCAGTGGTTAGATTGTCTCTTATTGGTGATGGTCATGGCCTAGCATTTGTGTGGTGTGAATGTTACTTGCCACATGTCAGCCTAAGCCTGATACTGTCCAGATCTTGTTGCATTTGAACATAGACTGCTTTAGTATCTGGTGCTGAACTTTGCACAGTCATTGGTGAATATCCTCACTTCTGACCTTATGGTGGAGGGAAGGTCATTGATGAAGCAGCTGAAGATGGTTGGGTCTAGGACACTACTCTGAGGAACTCCTGCAGAGATGCCCTGGAGCTGAATGACTGACGTCCAGCAACCACAACCATCTTTATATGTGCAAGGTATGGCTCTAACTGTGGGTGGGTTTGCCCCAATACCTGTTGGTTCCAGTTTTGCAAGGGCTCCTTGATGCTGCATTTGATTGAATGGAGCCTTGATGTCAAGGGCTGTCGCTGTCATTCTTACCTCCCTTCTGGAGAGGTTCAGTATCCTAACCACCCACTCCTCCCCCTCACTCATATCCTTTGATTAGCCACAAGAGCCATATCTACCTTTTTGTTGAAAACATATCATATTTGGCCTCAACTACTTTCTATGGTAGTGAATTCCATCGGCTCACTACTCTCTGGGTGAAAATTTCTCCTCACCTTAGTCCTAAAAGGTTTACCCCTTACACTTAAACTATGATACCTGGTTCTGGACTCCCCCACTATCAGGAATATCTGACCTATCTAGTCCTGTTAGAATTTTATAAGTTAATATGAGATCTCCCCATATTCTTCTAAGCTCCAGTGAATCCAATCTTAACTGACTCAGTCTTTCCTCATAGATCAGTCCTGTCATCCCAGGAATCAATTTGGTAAACCTTTGCTGCACTCCCTCTACAGCAGGAACATCCTTCCTCAGATAAGGAGATCAAAACTGCACACAATATTCCAGGTGTGGCCTCGCCAATGTCCTATACAATCGCAGCAAAATATCCTTGTTCCTCTACTCGAATCCTCTCTCTATGAAGGCTGACATACAGTTTGCCTGTCCCACCTGTGCGGTCAGTTTCAGCGACCAGTGCACAAGGACACCCAGGTTTCGTTGAACATTCCCCACTCTCAATTTACAGCCATTCAAATAATAATCTGTCTTCCTATTTTTGTGCATAACCTCATATGTTCATCTGTATTAAACTGCACCCTTCATGCATTTGTCCACTCACTGATTCTGTCCAAATCATCTATGCATCCTCTGCCTTGTATAAACACACAAAATTAGCAAATTCAAATCCATGTAAAATCCAGCTGTTCCAACAGGAGACATGTGTTGCTAAAAGAAGCACTCTTAACTGGCACTAAAGCCCCATGAATTGGGAAAAGCAGGTTTCTTAAAATTAAAGAAGATCTGTGCACGTAAATACTTTATTTATTGCTGAAAGTACTTAATGGGATTTTTACTGAAACATGAGAATGAAACGACTAAAATCCACCAGATGACTGTCTTAATTTGCTTTTGTTACGTGATGTTAATGAATTGACAGCACTCATGAACAAGACTTAGGGAAGTTTTATTTCAATGTGCACCAGGGTTGAATAACCCACTAGAGAATTATATTTACTCATGTCTCTGACTTAGCACACAATGTAGGCTGACACACCTGAAACAAGCCTGACAGTCTGCAAAGAGTTTGTATTTGTCAGATGACCCTTTAAACCCAAAGTGAAACTGAAGAAGTTTCTGAAAAGAAATTTCCTGGATATGGCATCGCTAAAGCTAAACTCTGGCTGAGGTTGTTACGGGGAATTAAAGCCAAAGATAAAGCTAATTGAGGTAGTGCCTTGTGTAGCCTGATCTCTGCAATGGGATACCATTATGGGATGCAGAGTTTATGTGAGGTGCAACAAAGCTCCCTACAGAAAGGTAGGTTTTCTGTTTTGCAGGAAGAAAGAAAATAGAATGGCAGAAGCTGTTGAGAAACTGTATGTGAGCACTAACAGGGCCTGAATCCTAAAATTGGGGTGAGTAGCTCATCTACAGGGCAGTGTGGTGGCTCAGGGGTTAGCATTGCTGCCTCATAGCCTCACAGCATCAGGGACCTGGGTTTGATTCCACTCTCAGGAGGCGGTGGGGGTGGGGTGGGGGATGTTGTCTATGTGGAGTTTGCATGTCCTCCCTGCGTCTGCATGGGTTTCTGCTGGATGCTCTGGTTTCCTTCCACAATCCAAAGATGTGTGAGATAGTTGGATTGGCCACGTTAAATTTCCCCATAGTGTCCAGGGATGTGTAGGTTAGGTGCGTTAGCTATGGGAAATGCAGTGTTAAGGCGTAAGGGGATGGATTTGGGTAGGATGCTTTTTGGAGAGTTGGTGTGGTCTTAAAAGACCAAATGGCCTGTTTCATACTGCAGGTGTTCTATGGATACACTAAGTAGCTGAGGGTTTGTTTGGAGGAGCAGACTGTAAACTGGGTGCTGTTGGTTGGTCAGTTGAACCTAGCTCAATGGTTACCTCCTTTCCCGTTGAGTGAGAGATTGGAACTAGGAAGGCACCCAGTTTAAAAATACTGGATCTCCCATTTGAGAGAAAAAAAGGATTCTATTTTTTTGTCTCTAAGGTACATTGGTTTGTGGAATTTCCTTCCCCAGAGAGAAATGGAGGTTCAATCATTGAATATTTTTAAGGCTGAGTTCGATTGAGTTTGAACTGACATGGAAATCAAAAAGTATAAAGGATATACAGGAAAATAGAGTTGAGGCCACAATTAAATTATCCATCTTCTAATTAAATGGCGGTGCAGGCTCCAAGATCTGTATGAGTCATGCTTGTTCCCAAGACTCTGAACAGCTACAGCACCAAGATACATACGACCCAAGTGAGAGAGAATGTGTAGGTTTGAACCTTGTCGCTGTTGATGCTATCTCAGGATACAGCTATGGACAAAAGGTCTCTGCGGTTAATATGATTTGACAACGGAATTGATTTATTGAGAAATGTGAATGTTCATAATTAACAGAGGCAGTCCCAGAGAAGCTTAAAACTACATGCAAGGCCACGTATGTACAAAGGGTTACAGTTTTCTAAACCGTGTCTTTGTTGATATTCACTATTAAAAATGAAAATCATCTTATCAAGTGAAATAGTATTGGTTGTTGTGGTTCTGTTCGCCGAGCTGGAAGTTTTTGTTGCAAACGTTTCGTCCCCTGGCTAGGCGACATCATCAGTGCTTGGGAGCCTCCTGCGAAGCGCTTCTTTGATGTTTCCTCCGGTGTTTATAATGGTCTGTCCCTGCCGCTTCCGGTTGTCAGTTTCAGCTGTACGCAATAGTGGTTGGTATATTGGGTCCAGGTCGATGTGTTTGTTGATGGAGTTTGTGGATGAATGCCATGCCTCATGCCTCTGAAACTGACAACCGGAAGCGGCAGGGACAAACCACTATAAACACCGGAGGAAACATCAAAGAAGCGCTTCGCAGGAGGCTCCCAAAGCACTGATGATGTCGCCTAGCCAGGGGACGAAACATTTGCAACAAAAACTTCCAGCTCGGCGAACAAA
>NC_057730.1:37027028-37033074 GCF_004010195.1 Chiloscyllium plagiosum
GTAAATACTGATGCAAAATACTCATTTAGTATCTTCCCCATTTTCTGCGGCTCCACACAAAGGTCACCTTGCTGATCTTTGAAGGGCCCTATTCTCTCCCTAGTTACCCTTTTGTCCTTAATGTATTTGTAAAAACCCTTTGGATTCTCCTTAATTCTATTTGCCAAAGCTGTCTCATGTCCCCTTTTTGCCCTCCTGATTTCCCTCTTAAATGTACTCCTACTTCCTTTGTACTCTTCTAAGTATTCACTCAATCTATCCTGTCTATACCTGACATATACTTCCTTCTTTTTCTTAACCAAACCCTCAATTTCTTTAGTCATCCAGCATTCCCTATACCTACCAACCTTTCCTTTCACCCTAACAGGAATGTACTTTCTTTGGATTCTCGTTATCTCATTTCTGAAGGCTTCCCATTTTCCAGCCATCCCTTTACCTGTGAACAACTGCGCCCAATCAGCTTTCGAAAGCTCTTGCCTATTACCATCAAAATTGGCCTTTCTCCAATTTAGAACTTCAACTTTTAGATTTGGTCTATCCTTTTCCATCATTATTTTAAATCTAACAGAATTATGGTCGCTGGCCCCAAAGTGCTCCCCCACTGACACCTCAGTCACCTGCCCTGCCTTATTTTCCAAGAGTAAGTCAAGTTTTTCACCTTCTCTAGTACGTTTATCCACATTCTGAATCAGAAAATTGTCTTGTACACACTTAACAAATTCTTCTTCATCCAAACACTTAACACTATGGCATTCCCAGTCTATGTTTGGAAAGTTAAAATCCCCTACCGTAACCACCCTATTATTCTTATGGATAGCTGAGATCTCCTTACAAGTATGTTTCTAAATTTCCCTCTGACTATTAGGGGGTCTATAATACAATCCCAATAAGATGATCATCCCTTTCTTATTTCTCAGTTCCCCCCAAATAGCTTTCCTGGATGTATTTCTGGGAACATCCTCCCTCAACATATTGTCATTTCACAGGTCCATGCTCGTCTTTCCTGCATGGCCCTTTTGAATGTCTCCTGTCAGCTTTCTATTCATGCCACAGCAGTGAAACAACTCCACCCAAAATCAGAAGTGACATCCTGTCAGACTGTGGTGTGCATCTCTCTTCATTGTCGTCCAGCCTTCGTTCTCTTTTGATACTCCAACAAGGCATGGCTAATCTGTACCTGAGCACAATTTACTCACTTTTGCTTCATGCTCCTAGATTCCCTTACCCATCAAAAATCTATGAATCTTTTGATAGTTCCAACAGTTCTGATCTCCGTCTACAAAAATAATATAGAGGCTCTTGAGAAGCTGCGTCAATGACTTCCAGAGTTGATACGAGAACCGAATGATTATAAAGAGCAGGAGAGGTTGTATAGGGGGCTGAGTTTTGTTTTTGCCAGAAATTAGAAGGCTGAGGAGTGACCTAAGACTGGTTTTGAAAATTCTGAAGGGGATGAATAGGGTTTACGTAGAGAAGATGTTTCCACCTGATTTGATTTGATTTGATTTGATTTATTATTGTCAGGTGTACCCTGGGAACAGTGAAAAGTGTTGTCTTGCGTGCTCTACGGGCAGATCATATTACTGTATAGAAGTGCATCAGGTTAAAGAACAGAGTGCAGGATACTATGTTACAGCTGCCAAGAAGGTGCAGAGAGAGACCAACATTAACGTTAAAGAGGTCCATTTAAAAGTCTGATAACAGCGGGAAAGAAATTGTTCTTGAATCTGTTTGTAAGTGTACACAAAGGTTTATATCTTTTATATCTTATAAAAATAGGTGGAAGAGAGTATAACCGGGGTGGGAGGGATCTTTGATTTATGTTGGTTGCTTTCCCAAGGCAGCAGGAAGTATCGATGAAGTCAATGGATGAGACGTTGGTTTGTGTGATGGACTGGCTATGTTCAGACTCTCTAAAGTTTCTTTCAGTCTCAGGGAGAGCAGTTGTCATATGACGCTGTGATGAACCCAGATGATGGCTCTGACCTCCATAATTGCGGAGTGCTTTTAGAGGTTAGTTATACCTCATATCAACTAGGAGAAAGTGAGGTCTGCAGGTGCTGGAGATTAGAGTTGAGAGTGTATTGCTGGAAAAGCACAGCCGGTCGGGCAGCATCCGAGGAGCAGGATAATCGACATTTCGGGCCAGAGCCCTTCATTGGGAGTTCCTGATGAAGGCTTTGGCCCGAAACGTTGATTTTCCTGCTCCTCGGATGCTGCCTAACCTGCTGTGCTTTTCCAGCAACACACTCTCGACTATGGCTCATATCAACACTAGCTTCCCAGTCTGTGTTGATCTCTTACAAATTGACAACTGGCACAACAGATCCCTGGCAGCTGCCATTTCCCTGGCTCTACACTCATCCCTGGAACATCAGGATAATAAGGATACCTATGTCAGGCCTCTACTTATCGATTACAGCTCCACCTTCAACACTATAATTCCAACCAAAGATATCTCCAAACTTTGAGACCCATGTCTTGACTCCACCCTCTTCAACTGGATTATCGGCTTCCTGACCCACAGACTACAATCAGTGAGGACAGGCAACAACACTTCCGCCATGACAATCCCCAGCACTGGCATCCTGCAAGGCTGCGTACACAACCCAGTACTGTACTCCTTATATACTCATGACTGTGTTGCTAAGTTTTGTCAAAACTCCATCTACAAGTGCGTTGACAACACCATCGTTGTAGGCCGGATATCAAACAATGATAAGACAGAATACAGGAAAGAGATGAAGTGTGTGGTGTGAGGACAATCTCTCTCTCTCTGTCTCAATGTCAGCAAAACTAAAAAGCTAATCATTGACTTCAGGAATCAAGGAGGAGGACATGTCCCTTTCTACCTCAGTGGAGCTGAGGTGGAGATGGTCAAGAGCATTAAGTTCCGAGGAGGATCATCACCAAATATCTGTCCTGGACCACCCATATTGATGTGATGGTCAAGAAGGCATAATAATGCCTCCTCTTCCTCAGGAGGCTAAGGAAATTTGGCATGTCATGAGGACTCTCATCAACTTCTATAGATGCACCATAGGAAGCATTCTACCTGGATGCATCACGGCTTGGCACGGCAACTGTTCTGCCCAGGACCGTAAGAAACTACAGGGATGTGTGAACACAGCCCAGACCACCATGCAAGCCAACCTTCCGTCCATTGACTCCATCTTTACTTCTCACTGTCTTGGAAAGGCAGCCAACATCATCAAAGACCCCTCCTACCCTGGTTACAATCTCTTCCAACCTCTTTCATCAGGCAGAAGATACAAAAGCTTAAACACATGTGACAACAGGTTTAAGAACTGCTTCGTTCTCGTTGTTAGACTTCTGAATGGACCTCTCAAATTTCAAATTTAATGTTGATCTTGCTTTTCTGCACCTCCTTTTGCACCCGTAATTTTGTATTCCTCACTCTATTCCTTCACCCTATGATCTTTGTATGGTATGATCTGCCTGTACTGCATACAAAACAAAACTTTTCACTGTACCTAGGTACACCTGACAATAATAAATCAAATCAAATCAGATTGGATGCTTTCTATAGTGCATCTGTTAAAAGGTTGTGAGCGTCTTTATGGACATATCAAATTTCCTTAGCCTCCTGAGGAAGTAGAGGCATTGCTGTCTTTCTTGACGATAATGGCAAGTCCACAACTGGGAGATAAATGTGTAAGCATCCATAAAATTGAATAAGGAATTCTTTATCTCGAAAGTGGGGAGCCTACAGACTTGAAACAACTGTGGATCTGTTGGTAATACTCTTGTCCATGAGTCACAAGGATCTGATCTCATTCCAGGTCTTACATACAAAGATCAAAGCTGACATTCCAATGAAGTAGTGAGAATGGTCAATGATTCTATCATTGGGTGCACTGTTAAACTGACGTGCCACCTGTCTGATCACTGGAAATGAAAACTTCCATGGCACCGTTTTGAAAAAGAGCAGTAGTGATACGAGTGTCCAGGGTAATGTTTATCTCTTAGTCAACATTGTACTAATAACCTGGTCATTGCCATATTGCTGCATATGGGAGCTTACTGTGCATCAATTGGCTGTTCTGATTTTTGCATTACAAACTGTCCCTTTGCTTCAAAAAGTACTTCATTGGCTGCAGAGTGCTTTTAGATGTCAGATTGTCTCCTAAATGGTATGTACATGCAGATTTTCCTTTTAAAACAACACGCAGTTCGGACAAATAAATGTGGCATTTGAGGGGAAACTAGAAAAGCACATGAAGGAAGACTAGAGGGTGAAATGAAATGGGCCAGAGGAAGAAAGCTGATGTGGAGGACAGTAACTAACACTTGGGCCTAATGATCTGTTTCATTTCTGTTCATTCTATGTAATTGAACATGTATCCTAAATCTTTTTGGACAGGGATAATTCCAGTTGGCTTTTACTCCTCTTCATGGATGTGGACATTACTTTTTGCCCAACTTAATTGCCTTTGAACAGGTGGCAGTGAAGCAGTGGCCTTCTTAAACTGCTGCAGTTCATATGGGATGGATACACCCACAGTGCTGTAAAGAAGGTAGTTCCATAAATTTAATCCAGCAACAGTGATGGAACAGTGATATTTTTCCGAGTCAGAGAAGTTTGTGACTTGGAGAGGAACTTGCAGGTAATGATGTTTCCCTGTGTCTCCTGACCTTGTCCTTCCAGGTAGACAAAAATCACAGATTTGCAAAGTGTTCCTGAAGGAGCCTGGGCAAACTGCTGTAGTGAATCTTATACATGCTACACACTGCCATTATCTTTTAAGTAAAACAAAATGTTTACTCCTAATTGCTGTAGCTCTAATTTTATAAGCATATTCCTATGTTCTGGATTTTTCCCATTCTGGCCTGTGTACAAAAATCCCTTTACTTAATTTCATGTGTTCATGGTGACTGACTGCTTTGAGATAACACACTCAATGGGAAGCATTCAGTTAACTGGAGTGAATACACTCCCCTGCAATTTAACCCTGTTAAATTGACTGTGTCTAAGGTCAAATCTTTGATGCTCCTTGGGGCGGGAAGGACTGAGGTTGTATCTTGCAATGATTCCAGCAGAGGGCACTGTGCGACATATAAATGGGAAAGAGCCTCAAAGCAGCATTGAAAAGCTTCTGGAAGGGCAAAGGTTGAAACAGTTTGGAAAAACGCAGGGTGAAAGACACATAACACTGTTGGCTTTCTGTCTACAAGATCCAGAGGAACTCATCATTCAGCAACAACAAGTGAAGTAAGCATGTCTATACATTGCCGAAGGTTCATGTAAGAGGGCTGTGTGTGTTTACAGATATGACAAATATATTGCATTGGGCAGGCTGTATGAGAGTAATTTACAAGGGGCCCTGTGGATAAGCTATCCATTACTAGCAGCACTGCTGTTTTTATAAATACAATGCTGGCAATGCAAGTGTTGCTCTTTAAATGGATTTTCTGTTAAAATTCGGCTTGCCACTATGTCCCTCTCTGAAAAAGCGTTGATTATATTTTTGTCTGGTGTGCTAAGAAAAGGCATTGCTTAATTGAATCCTGAGATAGTAGTATGAAGTTCTTGTAAAAATGATATTTGGCCGCATTGGCGGGACAACATTTGCACCAGTGTTTTTCTCCCGACACCAATACCAGGGTATTTTTTCCCAACACTAATACAGTTAGTTGATGCACACATTTCCTGCCTCCCCTATTTTTGTCTGGTCATTTCTCTCCTTTTGAAATGAACATACTCCATTGTTGGCATGTGGTTTTCCCTGTCACCCTGAATAGCCAATCAACTTTACTTCCTAACCTCAGCTTGTCTCTTCAATAGCCTTCGTTAATGTCAAGTCATCCCTTGACTGCAAGTGACCATTTTGATAAAGGATAGCATTACAGCTGTGCTGAGGGAGGATATTCCCAGAAATACATCCAGGGAAGTTATTTGGGTGGAACTGAGAAATAAGAAAGGGATGATCACCTTATTGGGATTGTATTATAGACCCCATAGTCGTCAGAGGAAAATTGAGAAACAAATTAATAAGGAGATTTCAGTTATCTGTAAGAATAATAG
>NC_057730.1:37033536-37035055 GCF_004010195.1 Chiloscyllium plagiosum
TTAAGGACAAAAGGGTAACTAGGGAGAGAATAGGGCCCCTCAAAGGTCAGCAAGGTGGCCTTTGTGTGGAGCCGCAGAAAATGGGGAAGATACTAAATGAGTATTTTGCATCAGTATTTACTGTGGAAAAGGATATGGAAGATATAGACTGTAGGGAAATAGATGGTGACATCCTGCAAAATGTCCATATTACAGAGGAGGAAGTGCTGGATTTCTTGAAACGGGTAAAGGTGGATAAATCCCCAGGACTTGATCAGAGAAGTGCTAGGGAAGTGATTGCTGGGCCTCTTGCAAAGATATTCGCATCATCAATAGTCACAGGTGAGGTGCCGGAAGACTGGAGTTTGGCAAACATGGTGCCACTGTTTAAGAATGGTGGTAAGGACAAGCCAGGGAACTATAGACCAGTGAGCCTGACGTTGGTGGTGGGCAAGTTGTTGGAGGGAATCCTGAGGGATAGGATGTGTGTGTATTTGGAAAGGCAAGGACTGATTAGGGATAGTCAACATGGCTTTGTGCATGGGAAATCATGTCTCACAAACTTGATTGAGTTTTTTGAAGAAGTAACTAAGACGATTGATAAGGGCAGAGCGGTAGATGTGATCTATATGGACTTCAGTAAGGCGTTCAAAAAGGTTCCCCATGGGACACTGATTAGCAAGGTTAGGTCTCACAGAATACAGGGAGAACTAGCCATTTGGATACAGAACTGGCTCAAAGGTAGAAGACAGAGGGTGGTGGTGGAGGGTTGTTTTTCAGACTGGAGGCCTGTGACCAGTGGAGTGCCACAAGGATCAGTGCTAGGCCCTGTACTTTTTGTCACTTACATAAATGATTTGGATGCGAGCATAAGAGGTACAGTTAGTAAGTTTGCAGATGACACCAAAATTAGAGGTGTAGTGGACTGCGAAGAGGGTTACCTCAGATTACAACAGGAACTTGACCAGATGGCCAATGGGCTGAGAAGTGGCAGATGGAGTTGAATTCAGATAAATGCGAGGTGCTGCATTTTGGGAAAGCAAATCTTAGCAGAACTTATACACTTAATGGTAAGGTCCTAGGGAGTGTTGCTGAACAAAGAGATCTTGGAGTGCAGGTTCGTAGTTCCTTGAAAGTGGAGTCGCAGGTAGATAGGATAATGAAGAAGGCTTTTGGTAAGCTTTCCTTTATTGGTCAGAGTATTGAGTACAGGGGTTGGGAGGTCATGTTGAGGCTGTACTGGACATTGGTTTGGCCACTGTTGGAATATTGCATTCAGTTCTGGCCTCCTTCTTATCGGAAGGATGTTGTGAAACTTGAAAGGGTTCAGAAAACATTCACAAGGATGTTGCCAGGGTTGGAGGATTTGAGCTATAGGGAGAGACTGAACAAGCTGGGGCTGTTTTCCCTGGAGCGTCGGAGGCTGAGGGGTTATCTTATAGAAGTTTATACAATCATGGATAGGATAAATAGACAAAGTCTTTTCCTGGGGTCGGGGAGTCCAGAACTAGAGGGCATAGGTTTAGGGTGAGAGGGGAAA
>NC_057730.1:37038281-37060510 GCF_004010195.1 Chiloscyllium plagiosum
CTAGGAACTCTCCAACCACAAGGGATGAACTCGGGTTTCACCAGTTTCCTCATTTCCCCTCCCCCCACCTTGTCTCAGTCAAATCCATCGAATTCAGCACCGCCTTCCTAACCTGCAATCTTCTTCCCGACCTCTCCGCCCCCACCCCCGTCTGACCTATCACCCTCACCTTGACCTCTTTCCACCTATCACATTTCCGACGCCCCTCCCCCAAGTCCCTCCTCCCTACCTTTTATCTTAGCCTGCTGGACAAACTTTCCTCATTCCTGAAGAAGGGCTTATGCCCGAAACGTCGATTCTCCTGTTCTCTGGATTATGCCTGACCTGCTGTGCTTTTCCAGCAACACATTTTCAGCTTTTCACTTTCAATCCCTTGTTTGACTAGGACTTTGTGTATGCAACCACTCCTTGCATACAATGGTATACTGACTTGATAATTGCTTAAACTTCACAGTGAACCCAAATTTGTAAATCTTCAATGTGAATTCAGCTTGCTCCTGCTTCATCCAGTCCTGTGATCTGTTTGAACGTTTTGCCGGATAGCAGACATTTCCATGCTTTTTCTTTCATCCACTACCACCATATATGATTTTTATGTCAATATTTGCAGAATCTTCTGAGGCCAGGAAAGTATCAAATTTATTTCAGAAACATCTTAATGGAACTTCATCTAAAAACTATACTGTAGGTGTAGACTTGATGGGCCGAGTGGCCTTTTCTGTGCCTCATGACTCTCTGACAAGGCTGCAAAAAAGAACAAGATCTTGTGATATTATATTTTCCCTATGGTGTATACTATGTGTCATCAGCATATCACATATTATGCCTTAACCCTTCACACTACAAGCACTACACCTTAGAAAGAGTGTTTTGACCTCTGAGGGATTACAACATAGATTTATCAGAACGATAAACGTTGAATTGCAAGGAGAGATGTTAGAAGCAAGGAGTGTTTTCCTGGAAACCTTGACGGTTAATTCATCAATGTTTTCAAGATATGAAGGGGAACAGATAAAGTAAATTGGTAGAAAATAATTGCACTATTTGCAGAGTCAAGAATGGGGGTATAGTCAAAATGTTTGAGTTAGTTTAATAAGGAACAAATTCAGGAACACTCCTACATGTGAGCAGTCTTCTGCAATTGATGCAATATCAATTGGAAAATGTTTACCTGAGGCTGATAGGTTTCTGTTACTCAATTATGTTGAGAGATATGGGCTCAGTCAGATATATGGAGTTCGATTAAAGATCAGACAAAATCATGTCGAATGGGTCAAACAGACTCAGGAGTGGGGTTGGTGAAATGATATTTTCTTGTACCTGTGTTGGCAGCCAGTTTGGTCATTAATGAGACCAATTGTAATGCAATGGTGACTAAATGATTTGATTTCAGTAAGATTGTTTGAGGGGTATTTATTGGGCATGAAACCATGGAGAATTTCTGTGCAATTCTTTGAGCTAGTGCTATGAGATTTTTTTAACTTGCACCTGAGGGCACAGATGGTATCACTACCAATTCACTCAACTCCAATAATGCAGCACTCTTTCATTTTTATAGAGTCTGACCAGATTTTGTGTCGGTGTCTGTGCAGTGGGACTTGAACCCGTGACGTCCTGACCTCGAGGTAAGGCTAACACTGACTGTAGGGGTAACCATCGCAGAGGGCAGTGTATAGGCCACTGAGCCATCAGTGCAGCTCAACATTTCTACTGTAAAATGCTACTGATTTTATTCATTCAGCCATTTACTAAATGCTGTCATCCAAGATTGAGAATCTCATTACTGGTCTTCGACTAGAATGTGATGAGATAAAAACAGAGAGTTTTGATTCTGGAGTATGTCACACACAACATCGAACAATACAGTGCAGAACAGGCCCTTCAGCCCTCAATGAACGAATATAAGCCCATCCCCTATACTAGGAGAAAGTGAGGACTGCAGATGCTGGAGATCAGAGCTGAAAATGTGTTGCTGGAAAAGCGCAGCAGGTCAGACAGCATCCAAGGAGCAGGAGAATCGACGTTGCGGGCATGAGCCCTTCTTCAGGATTCCTGAAGAAGGGCTCATGCCCGAAACGTCGATTCTCCTGCTGCTTGGATGCTGCCTGACCTGCTGCGCTTTTCCAGCATCCCCTATACTATCCCATCACAATCCATATGCTTTTCCAAGGACTGTTTAAATGTCCCTAATTTGGCTGAGTTAACTACATTAGCAGGTAGGGCATTCCATGCCCTTACTACTCGCTGAGTAAAGAACCTGCCTCTGACATCTGTCTTAAATCTATCCCCCCTTAATTTGCAACTAAGCCCCCTCATACAAGCCGATGTCATCATCCTAGGAAAAAGACTTTCACTGTCTACCTTATCTCATCCTCTGACCATTTTGTATGTCTATTAAATCCCCTCTTAGCCTTTTTCTTGCCAATAATAACAGACCTAAGTCCCTCAGCCTTTCCTCATAAGACCCTCCTCCAGACCAGGCAACATTCTGGTAAATCTCCTCTGCACCTTTTCTAATGCTACCACATCCTTCCTATAATGGGACAAACAGAAACGTGCACAATATTCCAAGTGAGGCTGCACTAGCATTTTGTACAGTTGCAGCATGAGATCATGGCTCCAGAACTCAATCCCTCTACCAATAAAACCTAACACACCGTCTGCCTTCTTAACAGCACTATCAACCTGAGTGGCAACTTTCAGGGATCTATGTACATGGACACCAAAATCTCTCTGCGCATCCACACTGCCAAGAATCCTTCCATTGACCCAGCACTCTGCCCTCCTGCCACTCTTCCCAAAGTGAATCACCTCGCACCTATCTGCACCAAACTCCGTCTGCCACCCCTCAGCACAACTCCGCAGCCAATCCAAGTCCCCCTGCAACCCATAACATTCTTCCACACCGTCCACCACACCACCAACCTCAGTGTCATCTGCAAACCTACCAACCCATCATCCATGCCTGCGTCCAAGTCATTTGTAAAAATGACTAACAGCAGTGGTCCCAATATCGATCCTTCATGTTCAAATCACTGGAGTGGGTCTTGAATCCATGAACATCTGATTTAGTAGAAGACTGCCAATAATTGAGTCATAGCCGATAGTTAAACCAGTTCAGTTTGGAAACACTGGAAAAATAATGGGCCCCTGCTCCAGATTGTAACACAATGATTCCTGTCAGGAGCTCAGAACCACGTGGATAGGGGTGATACCCTCTCACCATCTTCATGAATTAAGTGTCACTATAGAAACTTTAACCCAGTAGCATATCATAAGACTCCTCCAACGAGATTTGTTAAACAAAAATTGGTCCTAAACCCAATAAGGAGACATTGTGACAAAATGACCAATAGCCTGGGCAAGGAGGGAGGTTCTACACAGTGTTTTAAAGAAGGAAAGTTTTAGGAAGGGAATTCCAGAGTCTGAAGGCAGAATCACAAATGGTGCAGCAATTTAAACTATGTCGGGACAAGCAGCCAGACATGGTGGAATAGAGATATCTCAGTGTCATGTAGGGTTGGAGGGGGTTAAGTAATGAGGAGCTGGTAGTTTTGGCACCCAGATTTCTCAAGCTCTTCACCTCTGGGGATTTACTCATTTGGGATCTGTTTTCAAGTTAATTGATAGAGATTAGTTGCTCCCCTCCATTACCATTGTATGTGTGTAGAGCAGGATGGTCTGAGGTCCAGTAATGGAATTGTCTCTTTCTATTTTTAACATACTGCACTCTGTGTGTGAGAGATTTTCCCATTGACGTTGTTTCAGTTCTTCTCATTTATGGATGAGCCATCAGTCTTCCAGGTCCAGTCTGTTTCATATTACTTCCCTCTTTCTCTTTCACCAGCTAAGTTTGTAAGCAACCTTCATGTGACCTCCTTCTCTGTCAAACATGTGACTCTTTTGATTTTTTTTTAAATTTGACATCACCATTACTTTGGATGAAAATGTGAGAGAAAAGACTGCTGAAAGTGGATGATTTAAAGATGGGGGGACCACAAATGTGCGTCTTTAAAACACTCCAGATTGGAGAATGGTTGAGGGAGGTGAGGAATTTCACAGAGTAGGGGGAGGAGGAACCAACATAAGAGATGCAGAGATGAGGTTTTATCCTTTTGAAGTGAGAATGCATGGAGAAGCAAGTGCAATTAAGCTTAAAGCATGGGTCTATTGGGATTGATCCAAGCCATGGCCATCAATATCGTCAAGGGATTTATGCAAATGTAATTTAATCTTGTCATATAATTCGCCGCATTATTGGTGTAAACTGTCTACAAGACTGTTTTAACACATCCTTCAAAATGAATGAGCAGTTTCAACTGCTCTCCTGGGTGATGCAAAAGATGCCATAGCATCATTTGGAAGAGGAGCAGAGAGTCCTGAATCAATATTCATCAATAAAAATATTGAACTTTATCACATTGCTGTTTACATGAACTTGCTGTATGTAAATAGGTTGCTGTGTCTCCTGCTTTAAAGCAGTGACTACACTTCAAAAGTACTTTATTTTTAAAGTTTGGGATGCTCTGAGATCATAAAGTTGATAAAGAAATGAAGGCCTTTCATATATTTCACCACATGCTGGTGCTGCTGTGAATCAGTGGGGAAAATGTGAAAGTGTGATGATACAATAAAGACAGTGCATGGGAGGATGATGGTCCAGGAATTCTTGATGGGACTTTAAGGAAATTTCCAGGGAAGATTGCGCATTCTGCAGATCAGGGACCACCTCTGACAACATGGAGTTTTAAAATTCTGTCCAGTTGATTTAATGACAGTGCTCAGTGCCAGCAGACTGCAGGCAAGCCTTGCTTAATAGACTAAGTATTCCTGCTTTGATTACAGATACATTCTCACTCTTACACAGTTGAACAAACAAACAATTGGACGTATGGGGGAGTTCAGACCATTTAGTTATTGTGGCGGCAAGAGCTTAACTTAGGGGAAAAACAGATATGAAAGTATTGCATTTATTTGGCACCTTTCTTAACTTCAGAGGATCTCAAAGTTTTACAGCCAATGACATACTTTCTAAACTGTGACTATTGTTATGATTTTGGAAAAACAACAACCAATTTGCAGAGAACAGGATCCCATAAACAGCAATGAGATAAATAACCATGTAGTTCTGATTTTAGATATGATTTGAGGGCTAAGTATTGTCTAGAGTACTGGAGGAATCTCCCCTACTCTCCTTTGAAATTGTACTGTAGGATTTTTAACATCCATCTGAGAGGGAAGCAGAAGTCTCGGTTTAATCCCAGAGGCAACAAACCCCCACCCCCCATCTCCTTGGAGGACCAGCCTAGGTTTTATGCTGCTCTGGAGTGGGACTTGAATCTGTGATGTACTGTCTCAGAGGTGAGGGTGCTGCTCCCCACTCTGTCATGGCTGACACTGTCAATGAAATAACTGACTGTCACTCTTCCAGGAGTAGAGGAATGGGCTCTACAATGGAGATGGTTTCCTCTCTGTTTAACCTCCTTTGTTTATTGTGAAAAGACAATTGTTAGAAAGAAAATGCTGCATGATTGAATATTCAGTCCCTAAAGAGTTTTTTTGCATGTCACTGTACCTCAGTCAGGAGCACTCTCACGAGCACCTCCCCACAGTGTTTCAAGGTCTGATATACAGCAGTATTTCATCTCTGCCTTGATCGATTGGACATTAGACAGATCCCCTACCTCTGACCACTGCAGTGACTGTGTGTGTGTGTGTGTGTACACACGTGTACCGACCTGGGTTGTACATCTAATATGGCAAAAGGACAGATGGGCAAGGTATTGGAGGACAGCCTTTGCTTCATTAACCTCTCCATTTGAAAGGAGTTTGGGAAATGGGACAAAATTGCGATGAAAATAAAATAAATTATGTTCTTTATAATTATTTCAGGGTCAGTGTGATGGCTAATGAGAAGATGTTCCTGCTGAATCCCTTGGTGGGTGAAGAGGGGATGAAATCTCACCACGTGGTTCAAGGAAATGTAGTGCAGGGCTGTACCCATCGACACTGGTATCTGTGGGTATCGATTCCCACCATGATACTTCTTCTCGGTCTAAATGCCTCCTGGTCTCACCATTGGTGGACAGTCGGGCACTCTGCCATCAGCTGGGCAGAGGTTCCAGAGAGGGAAGTGCGCCATGTGCAACCCTGGAATAGGCAGGAGGATGGACGGAGAGATCTTGACAGCTGCTCCCGGATCCCGGAAAGCCGCAGGTTTGACTGTTACCCCGAAAGAGACCGAGTGGTCACCCGGGAGCTGTGTGAGCAGCGTGCCTGCTGTTTTATCCAGGTACCCCCAAATCTAGCTGGGGTGCCCTGGTGCTTCTACCCACCCAACTTTCCGAGTTACACCCTGAGGAACCGGACCCTCACAGAGCTGGGCGAAGCCGGAGAGCTGCTGCGATGGAATAAAACCTACTACCCACGGGATGTTTTCAAACTTCAACTCAACGTGATGTTTGAAGCCAACAGCAGACTTCACATCCAGGTGAGGAATTCCTACCCAAGCTGAAACGGTGCTACTTTTAAACCTTGGGATCTGGCAAATCTAGCATTTATTAGCCATCTTTAGGCATTCCTGGACTAGATGGTGCTGCTGTCGTTTGCTTGTACAGGGCATGAGTAAAGCAGTTGGATTTTTAATGACAAGAAGTGCATGTGTTAAATCTGCAGAGGCTGTTTTTCCAAAGGTCTTCTCAGGATGTGGGTGTTCCTGTTTGTCGCCTGTCCTGATTCCTGTCAGGATTCTGAATCCTTTCGAACTGTTCACTCATTACAACAGTGCCCACACTTCAAAAAGCACATAAGAGGCTGTGCAGCACTTTGAGACATCTGGAGGATGGGAAGGGTGCTATGCAAATGCTTTCTTCCACAAGTATTTTCCTGTGCTATTTCAGAGGGTAGGTAATAGTGAGGCACGTTGCTGTGGGACTGGAGTCACAGGTATTGACAAATTTCCTTTCCTTTAAGAACACTAATGAAACGGTCAAGTTTTCACAACAATCCACCAACTTCATCGTCATTATCATTATTGCCAGTTTTTAGCATGACAGTTTTAAAAAAGCCAACTTACATTTTCAAAGTATCATGGCAGAATTCAAGCTGTTATTCTCTAAATTATTAGTCTGGAAAAAAGGAAGATATGCATTTGTATAGCATCCCTTGTGGGTATTTAGGTCTGTTTCAATTTAAGATTTACACGTTAACTCTAATAAAGAAGATTCTTGGGTGGGAGAGAAAAAGCATTGCACTCCTGAGTAACTGGGTGTCTCACTGACAGGGCTTTGGCCTACTTTCTGTGACATCAGTGATCTCTTGAAACGAGGGTAATCCAGGCAGGTGCTTCATATAGGTTTTCTTTTTTCTTTTTGTGACACAACGTAGATAAATGATTCTTCAAATCCACGATATGAGGTTCCCATTGATGTTCCCAAGGCAACCCAGAAAGCTAAGAATCCATTGTATACTGTGGAATATTCTGTGGATCCATTTGGAATCATCGTGAAGAGGAGATCGACAGGGACAGTGCTGTATGTTCTTTAAAGATTTCTGTCCTCCATTTCACTCACCAGAATTTTCCAGATGGGCTGGGATGGGGGAGCAGAAGCAGGGAGAGAGAAATTCTTTCTTTGTGGATCCAGGTATGTGAGGGCGAGAGCATGTGTGAGGATGAGAGTGTACATACCCAAGACCTAGACTGTATATCAGGGCCCAATAACAGATGCTTGGGTAGTAGATATGGCTGCTGAACCCCGGTCTGGCATGGGGTCCAGGAGCAGCAATGGAGCCCCTGATTTTGACCCAGCCCTGCGCATAAGTGTGCTTGTGTGAGTGATCTTGTACAGACTGATAACTTTGTAAATACTGTATATTCTCATGTAAAAGTCTAATTTTTTTTTAGATTATTTTTAAAGGTTCAATTTATAGGGTCAACTATTACATGGGCACTAATTTTGAGGGGTTGAAATTCATGCTGCAGTTCAAAATACTGTATTATTAGCAGAAGTCGATTTGATCACTCAACTAATCCCGGGTAAAGAAGAAAAAACACACTGAATTACGGTAAAGGTAATTACCAGACAAAAGCAAGAGAAACAAGAATGAATTACTGGTAGTAAATTTTATTTATACATACTAGTATGAAAATTTAACATGTCAAAGTTTCATTGATAATGGCACACTTCGAATGAAACATTTATTAAATTCTGAATGTGTAAGTGTCTTGAGCTTTCCCGCCAAACTCTTCCATTTCCCTCCCATTTACTCTTGTATGTAATGAACCTCAGCGACATTAACAAATTTGTCAAAGAATTAAAGATATATGAGGCTAATATATCTCTATTATTCAGATGTAATGGCACAATTAAAGTGATTAATTTGTTAACAATATTAACTTTTGGATGTATAGTGAACTAATAGACTTAGTACTGGTCTGAATGAATCAATCAATCACAATGTGCTGTAGTAAACCACGTGGGCTAACTAGAGTTATGAATGAATGAATAGAGATGTAATACAGTAAACAAAGAATAATGAGCAGAGTTACCGGTATGAATGAATGAATATGATTTGTGGGTTAATGGGAACATGCAGTTTCTTTTGTAAGGGGTTTAGTAGGGTCGACTTTCACATGAGATATATGGAAAATACAAGATTGTTTGGCCAAAAGTCTGGGGTCGACTTTTACATGAGATTGAGTTTTACATGAGCATATACGGTAGTAATTCAGTGCTCCAATTAACAGCTGAAGAAGTGACACCACAAGATTTCATGTTTTAAAACTTATAATGAAAAGTCATGGACAAATTTTATGTGTTTCATTTTAGTTGCCTGTTATCAATATATTTGTATGTGGATGTGTGTACTTTGTTTCTCTTGAGTGTTTTATTAACCAACAGCAAGTTTTTGTGTATTTTAAAAATGAAGAAGATCATGTCATTTCTCACACATTGGCCACGTTGGTTATGAAAATATAATGAATCAAATACTTGGCTCATGCACCATCATCACACATGTTCAAAATTAATTACAGAGGAAGAAAAAAAATTATGAAAATAATTTAAGATGGTCTCTGTCTTACTGTAGGCCTGATGTTTCTTAGTTGAGTCATTGCTTTCACTGGAGTGAAGGTCTTGGAAAAACAAAGATTTCTTAGTAACTGTGAAGGTTCTCTTAGTTCCATCTGCCAGGTAGTAGATTTCAATGGTGAACTTTAAAGTGGAACAGGCTTAGAGAGAGCTTTCCTATCTTTCTCAAGTCATTTCATTGAGGCTGAGGTCACTGCAATGCTCTATTAGCTGTACATTTTTTTTAGATTAGATTAGATTACTTACAGTGTGGAAACAGGCCCTTCGGCCCAACAAGTCCACACCGACCCACCGAAGCGCAACCCACCCAGACCCATTCCCCTACATTTACCCCTGCACCTAACACTACGGGCAATTTAGCATGGCAAATTCACCTGACCTGCACATCTTTGGACTGTGGGAGGAAACCGGAGCACCCGGAGGAAACCCGCGCAGGCACGGGGAGAATGTGCAAACTCCACACAGTCAGTCGCCTGAGGTGGGAATTGAACCTGGGTCTCTGGCGCTGTGAGGCAACAGTGCTAACCACTGTGCCACCGTGCCGCCCACATGCAAGACACTTTTTCTGATGGAGTCCTCCTCAATGTTGGTTTGACTTCTGCCGTTCTTTATAGGCAGACAGTGAAGATAGCCACCATGTCACATGTCTTTTGTGAGAAATTTCCTGTCCTAAAATATCCAGAACCTGCTGTATTGTAGTCTTCAGAACTCTGATTTCCTCGATAGTGGAATTCTCCATGCAAATTTTATTAATAACTGATTTGTAAAAGTAGGTAGGTTACCATACCCACATAAAAACCTCTAGCTTATGTGAAACATATATGGCCTTAAATGAGCAGTATTTGGATTGTCATCTAATCTGAATCAAGTGGTTTGAGCCCTCTCTCAAGTACAAAGAAGACCATGTAGGTTTGAGGAAGGGAGTTCTGGGAGGAAACGGAAGGATGGTCAGCTCAGGTTGAGGAGGCTAACTTAGCTCATGGGACCCACAGTTGGTCACATCCAGAAGTATGTCCTCTGTCCTTTCTGGAGATAAGATAGTTTCTTAATCCACAAAGATATCTGGTGAGCCATTTTGATTTTTCAAACTTTTATAACGTAGCATTTAAGATGTACCTTAAGAATTTATAATCTTGCCATGCCAGTACTTGGCACGGCAGTGGCAAAATATTAAAAGTACCATTGACTAACCATTATCTTGTCAACAACTTATAATTTAAAATCACAAAACAGAACATTTTCTCTTTTGTTTTAGCACAAACTTCACAGATATACATCACTTTTATTTTTAGTAGACATTCACTTTGCCTGGAACAAATCCAAGGCGATTCTGAACACCCCAGAAATTATTTCCTTTCTTGGCTTGGGGACTTTTACTCTCAGAAGTGTCTTTCATGGTGATGATTTTCTCTGAAAAGTTTTTCTCAAGTGTAAGCTTGTCAAATTTGCTTGCTCCATTTTAATGCCTCCTGAATTCAGTCTTCAGTCCAAGAATGAGCTCCCACCCACATTTCTGTGTGAACTACAGAGTTTTTTTGACTGTATTTGTTCTCTCCCTCCTGGGTCCTGGCAGACCAACTTTGTGTGTAAGTTTTCAGGCACATCTTGTACTGGTATCACCTGATGTTTGCAACATTCTTCTGGTATTTTAGAGACTTTCAGTCTATCCACATCTAGCCGATGTCAAGTCAGCATAGACTTACCAGACCATAGGGCTGTTTTCTCTTTAGAAAGAGATGACTTATCTTGAAGGTTAACATACATCAAGCGAGGGGAGAGGTTGAGAAGGAGATACCTTCATGGTAACTTCAGCCAGTGTTAGGAATTGAACCCACACTATTTGCATCATACTGCTTCATAAACTAACTGTCCAGCCAGCTGAGCTAAACTGGCCCCCTCCATGGCTAGTACTTAGGCAGCTTCCATTGTCTTCAAATGTGAACATCTTGTAGCTGCACCAATTTGCGCTCCTTTAATCTCTAACAGTCAGACCACCCAAGCTTGCTATCAGATAGACAGTGAAACAGATCATATGACTTCCTTCGCTTTACCTTCATTTGGGAGCAATATCTAAAACCATAATTGTGCGTGTGTGTGTGTCAGAGTGTTTGTTTCAGTGTCTGTGTGAGTGAGTGAATATACATGAGAGTGTATGTGTGCCTCTGGAGGAAGCTGAGTTAACAATAGTTTTATGTTATCACAGGGCAGTTCTGAGGAAGATTCACTGGACCAAAAACATTAACTCTGCTTTCTCTCCACAGATCTGATGAAGTTTTCCAGAAATTTCGGTTTTTGTTTCTGATTTCCAAAATCCATAGTTCTTTGGATTTTTTTAGCCTCACGGTCTGCATCAGTGACAAAGAGCTATTTGTGGAGCCATCACATTTGTGATATTTGAGTTTGGTGGAATGCCAAGATAGAGATTAAATGCTTTCAACCCTTTCAAGTTTTAATGGTCTTCATAGAATCTTGGAGACAGGCCTTTGGTCCATTGCACTTTGTGTTTAATGCATTATCCAATTAATCCCAACTCTCTTTGCTCTTTCTCCATAGTCCTGCCATTTTTCCCTTTTCAAATATTTATTCAGTCCCCCTTGTGAAAGTTATTATTGATTCAGCTTCCACCACCTTTTTTAGACAGTACTTTATAAATCACAACTCGCTGCAGAAAGGAAAATTCTCATTTTATCCAAGTTTCTTTGCCAATTGGCTATTGTCACTGACCTTGCTGCCTAATCATTCTGTCAGAAACAGCCATATTTTTGAACATTTCCTCGTAGCCTTTTCACTTCTAAGGAAAACAATCACGTTTTTTTCTGGTCTTCCTACTTTACTGGAATCCCTCATTTCAGTCAATCATGGTTCCTCTGTAGAAGCGGTCCCTGAATTATGAACATCTGAGTTATGAATGCTCATACTGATGACCAAGATCCTATACAGGGGTGTATTAGTATTAATTTTAAAGATCTGACATGTGAACATTTCCCTTCTACTTCTGAATGGCTATTTTATGTTACATTTATTGTGTTCCGATACATATTAATGTTCTGAGGATCTGGGTTCAAATCCTGCTATGACAAGTGGTGAAATTTGAATTCAATTTTTAAAAAATCTGGAATTAAAAATCTAATGATGACCATATGTCCATTGTCGCTTGTTGGAAAACTCATCTGGTTTGCTTTACCTGGTCTTCAAATCCACAGAATATGGTTGACTCTTAACTGTCCTCTGGGCAATTAGGGATGGGCAACAAATCCTGGCCTAGCCAGCCATGCTCACATCCTATGAATGAATAAAAAAAACCTACTTGCAACCCAGGAACTGCCTATATCTCCTTTCCACCGGCCTACTGGCCTCTCCCAATATGATGCTAACCCAGGCTGAGAAATTGGCCCACTGCCCCCAGGTCATGTACTACCTCAACCTGGACCCACCAAATGGCTGTCACACCACGCTCTCTCAATCAGTCCAAGGGGGTAGGATCCCCCGTGTATTACTTGTGAACTGCGATGCTATTCGACCCCGCTGACCTCTCTGTGTTTTGAAACAGGTTAAACACGACGGTGGCTCCTCTGTTCTTTGCTGACCAGTTCCTGCAGATGTCGACCCTGCTGCCTTCAGTTCACATCTATGGCCTTGGGGAACACCGGACTGGTTTCCTGCAGAGCGTCCAGTGGAACACTTTGACTTTCTGGGCCCGTGACAGTGTGCCAAGGGTACAGTATGAATTGGAACATTTCAGAAACAACTCTGCATTAGGATAACTGAAGCAGATCTCTGTCCTATTTAGAATTGGCTACATTGTCACCCTCCAGCTACAGCTCAGCCAATCTAGCCAGATGGGGAATGGGATACCAAAGCCCAGAATTTACTCTGAAATATCATGAAACCACAGATAAATACCCAGGAACTAATGATTATTTCTCAGAACCCTGCTGTAATCCACACCGCGGAAGAAAAAAACAACACATTTTTAAAATCACTTTCATATCATCTAGAACGATGTTAGAGATAGGGACTGAGGATTCCAAAGGTCTTTTGACTGATAGTTTATATTTATGCAATGGGATGGCGAAGACTTTATTTGCTGCCCAATAGATATGGGAAAAGGATGATCATGAGGTTGGACATGTTGGGTGACCAGTGTTTTGGGTTTGGGGCTGTGTTGAGTAGCGGGGAGGGGGAGGAATCATGTTGAAATCTTTGTGAATACAGTCAACCAACTTACATTTGCCCCAAACATGCATAATATCAGGGAAGGGTTTTGGGGTAGAGGAGGTCCACAGTCAAAAACCTACCCAACCTCTGTAGGACTGTGCATCATCAAACTTTTTTGAACATACTTCACTATTAGCTGTATCCCTATCAAAGGAACAGTTTAATTAGGGCTTTGGTTTTACAACGGTTCCAGTTTTATAAAGTAAAGTGAGATATGGGTGGCCCAGTGGCTCAGTGGTTAGCACTGCTGCTTCACAGCACCCGGGACCCAGGTTTGATTCCCGCCTCGGGTGACTGTCTTTCAGGAGTTTGCACATTCTCCCCGTGTCTGCATAGGTTTCCTCCCACAATCCGAAGATGTGCAGGTCAGGTGAATTGGCCATGCTAAATTCCCCACAGTGTTAGGTGCATTAGTCAGGGGTAAATATAGGGTAGGGGGATGGGTCTGGGTGGGTTACTCTTTGGAGGGTCAGTATGGACTTGTTGGGGTGAAGGGCCTGTTTCCATACTGCAGGGAATCTAAATCTAAAAAATCTGCATTTAATCAGGGCCTTTCACTCTACCGGCATTCGATCAGTTGTTGTTAATGTTTCAACAAGTTAAAAATAAACATGAATATAAAACATCCATAATCCTCTGACAAAGCAACCCTGCTTATGGATTGTGAAGGATTAACTAAATTTCTGCTGTGTGCTGCACCGTTATTGGACAATTAATGGGTTGTGTTAAGTCAGCTCTATACAACACACTGTAACTCATTTCATTTCCTACTTCTTTCCTCCCATCCTCTGAAGGCAATGCAGTGCCAAGGATGCCAGTTTTCTCCCATACACCAGCAAAGTGCCATTCTTTATTGCTGAGGTGTGTGTCAGTTGGCTAATTAAAAGTGTCAGCATCTCTGTTAAAACAGGAGGAGACCATTCAACTCCAAAGTTGTTCCGCAAATCAACCTTCCTAGGTGGCTCCATTACTCAATGTTGGAACCTCCAATCACTTTCCTTTCCAGTTTGTATTGAGTTACTCAACCCAGGTCCAAGTGAAAGCCTGGGAGCTTCTTGGTTCAACTACTCATCGTGCGGCCTCATTGATCCATACCAGGTACAGCCAAACAATCTGATCTTAGCTGAGGTGATGGTCAGGACATTATAGTGAGGCTCAGTGCTACTGGGGCAGTGAAAGCCAGGGTGGGAAAATCACTTCCATAACACAAAACACTCTTGGGTAATAAAAAATTATCAATCTCAGTTGTGAAATTTTTAATGATCATGCGGCCTCAACAGTTTTTTTCTAAGGGAGAGTGTTCCAGGTTCTCACCCATACAAATTGTATTTTTCAATTTAAGTCCCAGTGTAGCAGAAACACAATAATTTCCCACCCTGTAATACAATTTTTTTACGAATAATACTATTTTGAGTTCCACATTCTAACTATACCCTTGGCTCTTTATTATTTAAAGGAGACTTCAAGTGCCCTCCTCTGTGGAGACAGATACAAAGGCCTGGATACTCTGAGAAATGGCAATCCCGCTAACTTTTAAAAAAAATTCCTGTTAGTTCCAAACTCCAAATTTCCAGCCAAGAAATTCTTATCCTGGCTTCTTCAGAGTTTCAGAACATAGCCGAAGCCAACACAGTTTGTCAGTGGTGCAGGATATTCGGGAGAAAACAAACTACATTCCCCTTTAACAGCAGTCAGAGTGCTGTGTCTGAGATTTAAATGCTCATCAGCACAGACACATACTTTGTCAGCTGCTCTGAAGGGGTACAATGTCAGGTAAACATGGGGTTAGGGTGGCGGTTGGTTAAGGCGCAGGGATGTCAGGTGGATCGGTCACCAGTTGGGTTGTGCTGGGTCAGCGAAAGGAGAGTCTTACGGCATGGAAGCAGACCCTTCGGTCCACTTCATCCCATGCTGACCAAATTTCCCAAGCTCAACTAGTTCCACTGCCTGCATTTGGCCAATATCCCTCTAAACCTTTCCTATTCATGTACCTGTCCAAATGTCTTTTAAGTGTTGTGCCTGAACTTGTGTCAACCACTTCCTCTGGCAGATTATTCTACATATGAACCATCCTCTGTGTGAAAAGGTTGCCCCTCAGGTCCCATTTAAATCTTTCTCCTCTTAACTTAAAAATATACCCCCTAGTTTTGGACTCCCCCACCCAAGGAAAAAGCCCTTTGCTTTTCACATTATCCATGCCCCTCAAGATTTTATAAATCTGTCGAGGTTGGGGTGGGGGTGGTAGATGAGTCAGAGTTGGCAATGGTAGAGGTAGGGATGTCAAAGCTGGTAGCAGAAACAATGGAAGGGGAGGTAAGAACTGGTGGAAAGTGCAAGGTCAGTCTCTGGGTTTCAGGCCACAGGCCTGGGGACTGTCAGGGCAGGCAAGTATAATGATGGAATCGTGTTGAATGCAATGGGTCTGGCGGAGGTGTAATGGGGGAGGGGGGCAGCTTAATAATTAACATAGGAATTAGACTAGGTTTTTACTTGTCTTTTTACTTGGATAATTAATTATTCAGTTTAAGTGGAACCTTTTGAACTGTCCACCTTTGATAGATTCTTGTTGTGGGTTCTAGACATGGGAATTGCCCATCAAAAAATTACAATTCTCTGATAATTCCAAGGCAGTCTGCTACATCTGGGATTCTGCAGGGTCTTGACTCTGCACTGCTCCAACAACTGTCTAATCATCGGACTATCTTGGCCAATACACTTATTTAGCTTCTCTACCTGTAACTTCACCTGTCTCAATCTGTAATAGAACAATATTTGACTTGCTAATCTTTTCCTTTTCATTTTTATGTTGTTTCTTTGCTATTTTACATTCATATTCTGTTTTCACTTTCTTTGCTGCATTCTAATATTTCCCCAATCCTCAGGCTTATAAGTATTTTTTAACAACTTTATTATCCTTCTCCTTTCATATAGTACTATCTTATCTTTCCTTGTTAGCCATGGCTCTTTTGCTTTTCCAGTTCAGTATATTTGTTCTAAAAAGGTAGTATGTTTTTTTTTGAAAACCAAGCATTAATTCTTTAAGTACTAACCATGGTATATGTACCATTATACTTTATAATGTACTTTTCCTGTTGACCACAGTTAACTTCCTTCTCAGACTTTCATAATTGCTCTTGTTGAGATTAAAGATTTAATTTCAGACTGAACAACATCTTTTTCAAATGTTTTGAAAACTTCTATCATACTATTCTCCAAAGGTTCTGTCCAACAGGATTATTAGCTATCCCTTTCTCACTGCATAATACTAAATCCAAAATAGTCTGTGGCCTAGTTGTTTCCTCAACATATTGTTTCAGAAAACTATCTTGAACACCTTCCAGGAATTCTTTCTCTACAGCATAGGTGCTCATTACACTTAGAGGAGAAAGTGAGGACTGCAGATGCTGGAGATCAGAGCTGAAAATATGTTGCTGGAAAAGCGCAGCAGGTCAGGCAGCATCCAAGGAGCTGGAGAACTGACGTTTCGGGATTCCTGAAGAAGGGCTCATGCCCAAAACGTCGATTCTCCTGCTCCTTGGATGCTGCCTGACCTGCTGCGCTTTTCCAGCAACACACTTTCAGCTCCTTACACTTACCCAATCTAGTTTGAAGTCACTCATGCTTACTGGACTCCTCTTGCTGCATACATATCTGATTTTCTGATTTACAACATGCCATAAGACCATAAGACATAGGAGCAGAAGTTAGGCCATTCAATCATGGCTGATAAGTTTCTCAACCCCATTCTCTTGCTTTCTCCCCATAACTCCTGAATCCCTTGGCAATCAAGAAGCTATCTATCTCTGTCTTAAAAATACTCAATGATCTGGCCTCCACAGCCTTCTATAGGTTCACCATGTTACATGCTATGGCTGAAAAAGTTTCTTCTTATCTCCATTCTAAAAGATCTTCCCTTTTACTTAAGGCTGTGTACTTGGGTCCTAGTCTCTCCTAACAATGAAAAGGGGGAAACATCTTCCCAACATTCACTCTGTTCAGGCCATTCAGTATTCTATAAGTTTCAATTAGATTCCCTGCACACACACCCCCCAACCTTCTAAACTCCATTGAGAATAGACCTAGAGTACTCAAACATTCCTCATATGTTAAGCTTTTCATTCCTGGGACCATTCTCATGAACCTCCTCTGTACACGCTCCAGGGTGAGTACATCCTTCCTGAGACATGGGGCCCAAAACTGTGCACAATACTCTAAATGTGGTCTGACCAGAGCCTTAAAGAGCCTGAGAAGTACATCCCTGCTTTTATATTCAAGTGCTCTCAATGCCCTACATTACCACCACTGTGGGCTGGTTTATAAACTACTCTGACCAATGTTTGCTATCCCCTGCTGTTTCTTGGTTTTACCCAAACAGATTCTACATCTTATTCTACTGAGCAGAGATCCTCTTTTCCTAACATACTGATGGTGTCATTTATTATCAGCACTACCCCACCTACAGTTCCTTTTTGCTTTACTCTGAAATGTTGCACATCCTTAAATACTCAGTTCCAGCCACATCTCCATTGTGGCAATTAGATCATGCCCTTTATTTCTCCTAGTGCTATCAATTCACCTGTCTTGCGAAAATGCCACATGCATTCAGATAAACCTCTTTTAATCTTGTCTTTTTAACACTTTTCGGTAATTTGACCCTAGTTGGATTTTTTTTTGCTGCTTTTGTATTTCATTTGTAGTGTTTCTATTTCCCATAACCAATTTTGTTTTTATACTCTCTTAATTCCCTCTTAGGTTTCATTCCCCTGACAAGCTCATTTAAACCCTTTCCAACAGCACCTGCAAACCTCCCCAGGAAGATATTAACCCATCTTAGGGAATGTTTTGTTGCTATTTTTATCTTTTAATCTTCCATGGGATGTGGATATTGCTGTAAGGCCAGCATTTGTTGCGCATCCCCAATTGCCTCGAAAAGACAGGTTTGCTAGGTCACTTCTGAAAGCAATTAAGAGTCAAGCACATTGCTATTGGTCCAGAGCCACATGTTGGCTAGTCCAGTGAGGGATGGCAGATTTCCTTCCCTAAAAAACATTAATGAACCAGATGAGTTTTTACAATAGTCAAGGATAGTTAAACTGGACCTCTGGATTACTCATCCAGTGACATTACCAATGCACCGCCATCTACTTAAATTAGTTATATGGATACCAGATAACCCTAATGTTGACTAATTCTACTGCATGCAAACTGCTTCTAACCCTTATTCCCATCAGCCAGAGCTGTGTAGAGTGTGTGATGTGATTCTTTATTCTAAAAAAAACTGCTTGGTTCTTGTGTTACAGGAGTTTGTTAACCTCTATGGGGTCCACCCCTTTTACCTGTCTCTGGAGCCCGATGGAATGTCACATGGTGTTTTCCTCCTCAACAGCAATGCAATGGGTAAGCACAAGGGTTTCTGGGAGGAAATGAAGCATTATGAGAAAGTCATTTAACTCAACTTCTAATTGAGAGATTCTTTTTCATCCAGCTGAGTGAGATGTTTATGGTGCGATATTGATTGTGAGGTATTTATGGGAATCTACAGCTCATACATTACTATTTTTCACACTGTTATTAATTATTGCATTGGTAATCTGGTAATTTCACAAGCCTTTTTATTTGTGTTGAATCGCAGTTCCTCAGTTACTACACTGAAATACGTATCCTGGGAGTTGGAACTGAACCCACAGCTATTTGACTCAGAGAGAAGAGCATTAAATGAATTGTAGTTGACAAGTTAGATGATTGGTTATGGTTTTGGTCTTGAAGTGTTGGATATTTAGTTTAAGCTTTGGCAGTGAGATGTTGAGTATTGACTTAGATCAAATATCCAACATGCAGCATCAAAAGTCCAAGTCTTCGTGATATGATGCGTACCTGGGCTTTGGTGGTAAGGTTTCAGTAATATTTGCATTATGCATGCTTGTCTTGGAGGTGTGCTTGGTTGACAAATAGTCACATATCAGTAGGAAGATGGAGCAGGGTTTGATTGTGATACTGAAATGCATTAAGACCCTCAGCATTTCACTATAGAAATGTGCAGAGGCCAAAGAATGGAATGATTAGAGATGAATATTATCTCAAGTTGCTCTAAAACCCACTTTGACCAATTCAGACAGTCATGGGGAAAACAATACCGTGATTAGTGTGTGTGGAGATCAGAAACTGGAAAACTCAACTGTCAAATAAAAGGAGGCAAGTGCTGTTCCGACATGGATTTAGGATGTCAACTAAGAAGTGAAGGAGAAAAGAATTGAGCATTAAAAGCGTTTAATGAACAGGACTGCCATTAAAAATCTTTCTTCCTGATGCAGATGTGGTCCTCCAGCCTGCTCCTGCCCTGACCTGGAGAACTATTGGAGGGATTCTTGACTTCTACATATTCATGGGCCCTGACCCCAACTCAGTCATCCAACAGTACCTAGAGGTCATCGGTAAGCTTCAGAGCATACAAAATTTGCTGAGTGATAGGAAACAGACAGTCATTGGTCAATGGATATTTTCTGAGCTGAAGAAGGGTTTATAGTGGAGTTCCCAAGGGAACTCCACTATATTGAGACCCTTGCTTTCTTGATACATATTAATGATCTTGATTTTGGTTTGTAGCGAATAATTTCAAATATTGCAGATGACACAGAACTTGGAAGAATTTTAAACTGCAATGAGGGCAGTGTAGAACTTCAAAAGGACAAAAAGGTTAATGGAGTGGGTTGCAGATGAGGTTCAATGCAGAGAAGTGTGAGGTGATGCATTTTGTTTGGAAGGACATTGAAAGACAATCAAAAGATAGTGGGGTACAATTCTAAAGGAGTGCAGGAGCAGAGGGACATGGTGTATATGTGCACAGGTCATTGAAGGTGTAAGGAAAATTGGAGAACACCTAATGGAACATAATGTTCTCAGCTTTATTAATAGGTACATATTAACTTGTATAAGATACTTGTGAGACTTCAGCTGTGAGACTTGTGAGACTATTGTTTACAGTTTTGGACACTACCATACAGGAAAGATGTGAATGCATTAGAGAAAGCTCTGAAGCGATTTAGAGGAATTGTTCTGGGGATGAGGAATTTCAAGGATGAGAGGATTCAATAACGAGAGGTTAAGGGGGAACAGGTTGAATGCAAAGTACTTTGATTTTAAAAGCAAGCATTTAATAAGGTGCCACACAAGAGATTATTAAATACAATTAAGACGAGTGAGATTGGAGAATCGACGTTTCGGGCATAAGCCCTTCTTCAGGAAGGAATGTACAGCCTATAAATGTGGTGGAGGCATGTTAAGTTGAAACATTCAAGAGAGCTTTGAACAGTTATTTGGGTAGAAATTATGTGCAAGGTGTGAAAGAAGATATGAGCTAAATAGGAATGATGAGCTAAATAGCCTCCTTCTGCACCATAAGACTTGTGTGATTCTGTGAAAAGAAAAAGAATAATGAGCTCATGATCAGGTGTCTATATTTATACATAATAGCAAATATGTGGCATTGCTGACTAATTGGAATGGTGTGATGATATATTATGACAGGGACTCTATATACTGTTAAATTCAGAATGATTCATACAATAGTTCTAGTTCAGCTGTACTTACCTGGTCTTTCCCTTTGAGACAACAATGTCCATTTGTTATCAAATGATTTGAGTTAGTTACTGTTGGGATGTTTGTGGAATTGCCACTTCGGGTCAGTTTCAATTGATGCTGTTGATGGGAATCCAAAGAATGTGCAATTTCATGGTGAGCTATATTAACAAACTTGACTGTAATTGTAGGCAGGGATAGTTTGTTCAAAGAGCCAGTATAAGCACAATGGGCCAAATGGACTTTTTAGTAACATTTTAAAATTCTAATACCCTGGCTTTGTTTGACTGGCAAAGTTAAATTTATTGCATTCTTAGAGCTTAACAGCGCAACATTTTTCTGTGCGGCTCAGAAAAGGTAAAAGTTATGGACGTAAGAAGTAGAAATGGTCCTAATTATAAGCACCACTGTTTATAAAGTTGTGGTATCCACTTTTGCACCTTGTTTTGACATTTTTTACACTTTTGCACTCTTTTTGAAGTATAATTAATGTCAACGTGGATTTATGTGAAGGAAAACATGTTTATAAAAATCTGTTTGTGCTTTTGAGGATATCACATGTAAGATGGTTAAGGGGGAACAGGTTGAACGCAAAGTACTTTGATTTTAAAAGCAAGCATTTAATAAGGTGCCACACAAGAGATTATTAAATACAATTAAGACGAGTGAGATTGGGAAGAGTATATTATCATGGTTTGAAGGTTGATAAATGGAGTGAAGGAATGAATAGGACATTTTCTGGTTGGCAACCTACAACAAATAGGATCCTTCGAGAATCAACATTAGGGTCTCAGCTATTTACAAATTAAATGAAGGACATACATGAAGGGAACCCAACATAATATATCCAAACTTGCTAAGTTATAAAGTTAAGAGAGACTGTACAAAGAACAAAGAAAATTTACAGCCCAGGAACAGGCCCTTCGGCCCTCCAAGCCTGAGCCGATCCAAATGTACTGTCTAAACCTGTCGGTCAATTCCTAAGCATTTGTATCCCTCTGCTCCCCACCTACTCGTTCATCTGTCCAGACGCATCTTAAATGAATCTACCGTGCCTGCCTCTACCACCTCTGCTGGCAACACGTTCCAAACGCCCATCACCCTCCGTGTGAAGTGCTTGCCACGTGTATCCCCCTTAAACTTTCTACCTCTCGCCTTGAAAGTGTGACCTCTCGTTATTGAATCCTTCACCCTGGGAAAAAAGCTTGTCTCTATCCACCCTGTCTATACCCTTCATGATTTTGTAAACCTCAATCAGGTGCCCCCTCAATCTCCTTTTTTCTAATGAAAATAAGCCTAACCTACTCAACCTCTCTTCATAGCGAGCACCTTCCATACCAGGCAACA
>NC_057730.1:37060648-37069670 GCF_004010195.1 Chiloscyllium plagiosum
CCCTGTGGAACACCACTGGTCACCTTTCTCCATTTCGAGAAACTCCCTTCAACTACTACTCTCTGTCTCCTGTTGCTCAACCAGTTCTTTATCCACCTAGCTGGAACACCCTGCACACCATGTGACTTCACTTTCTCCATTAGTCTACCATGGGGAACCTTATCAAATGCCTTACTAAAGTCCATGTATATGACATCAATAGCCCTTCCTTCATCTATCAACTTGGTCACTTCCTTGAAGAACTCTATTAAGTTGATAAGGCACGATCTCCCCCACACAAAACCATGTTGCCTATCACTGATAAGCCCATTCTTTTCTAAACATAAATGGATGTTATCCCTCAGTACCTTCTCCAGCAACTTTCCCACCACCGACGGCTCAGCGGTCTGTAGTTACCCAAAATATCCCTACTACCCTTCCTGTACAGGGGGACATGAGCAACCCTCCAGTACCTCACCTGTATTTAAGGATGCCACAAAGATATCTGTCAGGGCTCCAGACTATTTCTTCTCTCGCCTCCCTCAGCAACCTGGGATAGATCCCATCCAGTCCTGGGATTTTGTCCACCTTAATAACCTCTATCCTACCCAACACATCTTCCCTAATTATGTCAACATGATCCAGACTAATCAAACTTCTATCTCTAATCTCAACATTCATCATGTTCCTCTCCTCAGTGAACACTGATGCAAAGTAATCATTCAGAATCTCACCCATTCTCTCAGGTTCAACATGCAGCCTTGCTTCGTTATCCTTTAGTGGATCAATCCTTTCTCTAGTTACTCACTTGCTTCTTATATAAGATTAAAATGCTTTGGGATTCTCCTTAATTCTGCTCGCTAACGCTATTTCATGACCACTTTTAGCCCGCTTGATTCCTCGTTTAAGACTTGTCCTACTCTTCTGATATTCTTCCAGGGCCTGTGCTGTTCTTAGCTGCCTGGACTTTATGTACGCTTCACTTTTCCTCTTGGCTAGTCATACAATTTCTCCTGTCATCCATGGTTCACGAATCTTGCACTTCCTATCCTTTGCCTTCAACGGGACATGCCGATCCTGCACTATCTTTAATCTATCTTTGAAAGCCTCCCACATCTCAAATGTGGACTTCCCTTCAAATAGCTGTGCAATCCACATTTCCGAGCTCCTGCCGAATTTTGATATAATTGGCCTTGGCCCAGTTTAGTACTCTTCTCTTAGGACCACTCTCTTCTTTATCTACGAGTATTCTAAAACCTACAGAATTGTGGTCACTGTTCCCAAAGAAATCCCCCACCGCAACTTCTACCACCTGGCCTGGCTTGTTCCCCAGTACCAAGTTCAATATGGCCTCTTCCCTCGTCGCTCTAGAAAACTCTCCTGGATGCTTCTTACAAATTCTACTCCATCCAGACCTCTGACGTTAAGTGTATCCTAGTCAATGTTGGGAAAATTAGAATCTCCCATCACCACTACCCTATTGCCTCTACATCTTTCCATAATCTGTTTACCTATTTGTTCTTCTACCACATGCTCACTGTTGGGAGGCCTGTAATACAGCCCCAACAATGTAACTGCACCCTTCTTATTTCTCAACTCCACCCATAATGCCTCACTACCCACGACCTCCATAGTGTGCTCCTTTAGCACAGCCGTGATATCGTCCTTGACCAGCAGTGCAACTCTACCCCACCTTTTTACTTCCCTCCCTATCCTATCTGAAGCGTCTAATATCCTGGAACATTTAATTGCCAATCATCATGCCCTTTCTTCAACCAAGTCTCTGTGATTGCAATAACATCATATTCCCAGGCACCAATCCAAGCCCTAAGTTCATCTGCCTTACACACTATACTCCTTGCATTAAAGTAGATGCATTTCATGCTACCAGTTTTTTTGCACTCATCTGCTCTCTGCCTACTCTTCCCTTTATTAATGCTATCTTCATAATTCTTACAGTCTCCAGTCTCCACCTCACTGCCTACTTGTTTTCTCTTCTGGTTCCCAGCCCCCCGCCACATTAGTTTAAAACCTCGGCAACAGCAGTAGCAAAAATTCCCCCAAGGACATTGGTTCTGGTCTGGTTCAGATGTAGACTGTCCATTTTATAATAGTCCCACCTTCCCCAGAACCAGTCCCACTGGTGGAGAATAGCACTGGCAGAAGTTTCTAGGGTAATTCGAGAGGAACAGCAGAAATTTATCCCAAGTAAGAAGAAACACGCTAAGGGGAAGACAAGGTAACCATGACTGAAAATAAAAGTCAGGGACAACACAAAAAAAATAAAAGCATGTAATGTAGTGAGGATGAGCAGGAAGCCAGGAGATCGGGAAGCCTTTAAAACCAGCAGAAGACAAGTAGATAAGCAATAAGAGGAGAGAAGATGATATATGAAGGTAAGCTATCGAGTAATCTAAAAGAAGATACAGGGATGAGTGAAGTGGCCATCACTAAGGAGAAGGTACTGGGGAAGCTGTAAGGTCTGAAGGTGGTTAAATCACCCAGATCAGGTGGTTTATAGCCCAGAGTTCTGAAGGAGATAGCTGAGGAGATTGTGGAGGCATTGATATTCTTTCAGGAATCATTGGAGTCAGGAATGGTCCCAGAAGAGTGGAAAATGGCAGGGATGAGTGAAGTGGTCATCACCTAAGGAGAAGGTACTGGGGAAGCTGTAAGGTCTGAAGGTGGTTAAATCACCCAGATCAGGTGGTTTATAGCCCAGAGTTCTGAATGAGATAGCTGAGGAGATTGTGGAGGCATTGATATTCTTTCAGGAATCATTGGAGTCAGGAATGGTCCCAGAAGACTGGAAAATGGCTAATGTATAAAATGTATAAAAAGGGAGGGAGGCAGAAGTTGGGAAATTATAGACCAGTTAGCCTGACCTTGGTCTTTATTAAGATTTTAGAGTCTGATATTAGAGATGATATTGCAGAGTACTTTGAAATGCATGGTAAAATAGGACAGAGCCAGCTGCTTCATGAAGCAGAAGTCATTCCTGACAATCTGTTAGAATTCCTTTGTGGATGTAATGAGCAAGTTAGACAATGGAGAGCAAGTGGATATGACCTATTTGGATCTCCAGAAAGTCTTTGACAAAGTGACACACAGAGGACTGCGAAATAAGAAAAGAGCCCATGGTGTTAGGGGCAAGGTACTGGCATGGATAGAGGATTGGGTGACTGGCATAAACAGAGAATGGAGGATAAAAGACTCTTCCTTTAGGATGGGAGCTGGTGACTTAGTGTTTTACAAGGGTCTGTGTTGGGATCACCAGTATTCATGTTATACATCAATGATCTGGACAAAGGATCTGAGGGCATCGTTGCTAAGTTTATGGATGACCCACAGATATTGAAGGGACAGATAGTTTTGAGGAGGTGGGGAGACTGCAGAAGGACTTGAACAGACTAGGAGAGTGGGCGCATTGTGTGAAAGTGAGATCCTGCATTTTGACAGGAAGAGTAGAGGAATAGACTGTTTTGTAAATGGAGGGGAAAGCATTGGAGATCTGTAGCTCAAAGGGACTCAGGAGTTCTCATTCAGGGTTCTCTTAAGAATAATGTGTACTTTCAGTTGGCAATTAGGAAGGCAAAAGTAATGTTAGCATTCATTTTGAGAGGGCTAGAATTCAGGAGCAGACTTGTACTGATGAGGCTGTATAAGAGCGCATTTGGAATATTGTGAGTAGATTTGGGTCCTGTATCTAAGGAAGGATGTGGCAGCATTGGAAGGAGTCAGGGGAGGTTCACAAGAATGGTCTTGGAAATGATGGGCTTGTCATGTTAATAATAGTTGAGGACGCTGGGTCTGTACTCGATGGAGTTTAGACAAATGAGGAGATCTGATTGAAACTTACTAAATACTGTGAGACCTGGATAGAGTGGATGTGGAGAAGATATTTCCTAGAAGACTAGTAGGAGACACTCTAAACTGAGAGCTCAGCCTCAGGGTGAGGGAATGACCCTTTAGCACTAAGATGAGGAGGAATTTCTTCAGCCAAAGGGTGGTGAATCTGTGGCATGTTATTGCAGAAAAGGGCTGTGGCAGGCTAAGACATAAAATCATGAGGGGTATGGATAGGATAAATAGACAGAGTCTTTTCCCCACGTGGGGGAGTCCAGAACTAGAAGGCATAGGTTTAGGGTGAGAGCAGTAAGATTTAAAAGGGACCTAAGGGGCAAAGTTTTCAAGCAGAGGCTAGTACGTGTATGGAATGAGCTGCTAGAAAAAGTGGTATAATTACAACATTTAAAAGTCATCTCGACTGGAAAGGTTTAGAGAGATATAGGTCAAGTGCTGGCATACGGGGCTAGATTAATTTCAGATATCTGGTTGGCATGAACGAGTTGAACCAAAGGTTCTGTTACCATGCTATACAGCTCTATGACTCTGACATTGAGTGTAGTTAAGATAGCGATAGTTCTTGATTGGTAAGGCGATCAAAGGTTACATAGAGAAGGCAGGAGAATGGGGTTGAGAAATATATCAGCCTTGATCAAATGGCAGAACACAAATCAATGTTCCAAATGGCCTAATTTGGCTCCTGTATCTTGTAGTCTGTAAGAAAGATGCTGCAGTGAGTTATAAACAGATTGAATGTGTAAAAAAACATAAATGGAATGCAACATGGCAAAACGTGAAACTAGCCTGTAGAGTAGGAAAATTGAAAAGACAGAATAATTCAAATGGCGAGAGACTGTGGAATATTTGCACTTAAATTCTTACACATGAATCACAGAGTGTTAACATGCAGGTGCAGCAAACAATTAGGAAGGAAACATAATATGTCAGCTTTAGTTACAAAGATACTGGAGTTTGAGTAGGGAAGTTTTACTACAATTATAATGGGCATAGGAGAGATTGCACCAGCAATCCAATGTGCAACTTTGGTCTTCTTACCTGAGGAAGAATATACTTGCCCCAGAGGGCAAAGAAGGAAGATTCACAAGGCCAATTTTGGGGTTGAGGGGATTGCCCTCGGGGAGAGATTGAGCGTTTTTGTTTTAATTTCCTGGAGTTTAGAAGAATGAAAGGTGATCTAATTGAACCCATGCTTTGACAGGGTGGCAACTAACAATATGCTTTCCTTTGTTGGAGAATCTAAAAGATGAAGGTCATAGACTCCGAAAAGTTATTTACAACTGAAATGAGGAGAATTAAGACTTTAGTCAAAGTGTGGTGAATTTTTGGAATTCTTTACCTCAGAGAATTGTGGATACTCCATCATTGATAATATCTGAGATCGAGAATGATACATTTTTGGATACTGAGGGAATTAGGGTTTGGGAATCATATGGAAAGATGGAATTGACATAAAATAAACGTCATGGTCTTGTTCAGTGGTGGAGCAGATTTAAGGCCAAATGGCTTATTCTAATTCCTATTTCTTATCACCTTTGGTGACTGTAGCTCTTGAGAAAGGGGAAGAGCGGGCTTTCAGTGAATCATATGTTAGGAATCATTAAATGGCAAGTGGTGGAATAAATATGCTGAACTGAAAATATATTCTAATTAGGATAATGTATGATTGCGAAGTAATGTTGCAGAGAAAAATTACAGGACGTGTTCTACCAAAGTGTATGACAGTTCACATTGTATGCAGACTGTTTGTGTTAGCAGATAATGAGCATGTTGTCACATTTTTCGTAAAAGTCCACAAAAATATTGTAAAGCTTGGCACAGATGAAAAAGGAGGTTTAGACTTATACCATTCTTTTGAAGAAACCAATGATTGTGACCTGCCTCTTTTCCATTTCCTGCATTAGACTAGTGACAATGGGCAGATTTCTGATTTCAGTAACAATGGGCAGATTTCTGATTTCAGTGACAATGGGCAGATTTCTGATTTCAATGAAGTGCCATTTTTATTGCATTTCAGGTTGGGCTTCTCTTGGCCAGGCCTCACAGGTTTTCATACACTATCAAACTAAACTTACTTCACTCAATATGAACCTTGCCCTATGGTGGCATGCCCAACCTATTCTCCCACTCCCCATTGGGGGAAGTACTCACTACCGCCATGGCGTCCCAGGATTCCAAGTGCTAATGCCATCTTTCAAAGGCTTTTGTGAACCCAGCCAAATGCTGACAGTCTGGTGAAGCCCTGCACGGTTCAGGTCAATTGCCCCATATATGGCAGGTAAGAAACATTTAGTGTTGCACTTTGTGGCGGGGTCCTGGAGGACCTGGCAGATACAATGGTGTAAAGGAAATGCCTCTCTCCACCATTGTCCCCCCCCCAACCCCCAATATCATTTTCGTTAATGATATCATCCACCTTAACAGACCGTGACACACAAACAGAAAGCAGGACGGAACACTACTGCTTCACCAGAGGATGACTGATGATGTTACCTAGCATGGTGATGAAAACAAACCTTCCAGTTCAGCGACAAAACTTACACCCTGAATAATGAGGCTGTTAATGAGTGATAATGCATGCAAATAGGCCTATTGTCACTTACTAATGAGAATCTCAGCTCATCGTTCAGCACTTGCTTGAAAACGAGACATTTGGCTGTCGAGTTGAGAAGGTCCTCATGTGACATCTCTCCCTATTTTCTCAACTGTCTAACCATGGGCCTTGTCATTTAGGGGTCTGGAAGATTCCACCTGATGCTTCACAGCTACTTCATTTATTGTAAATTCTTTGGAATGTCCTGAGCATGTGAGGCACTGTCAAAATGTTACTACTTCTTTTCTCTACTGCTTATCTTCTTGTCAATTTGTCTTGTGAATGATTGCAGAGGTTTTGCCTCCCAGTCTTTCCTGGAGACCATCTCAAAGTACAGGCAATGTATTATTTGAATAATTGCTTTTGTGTATCAGTCTTGACCATTCCTTTACCCCTTTGTAGCTGTGTGCTACTGTCTTGATTTTAACTGTTATTTTCAATTTCTGAATGTTTGTGTTGTCCTGTTGTTGTGTTGCTATTTCTTTGGTTAACTAACTGCCTCCAGGATGCATTGGATTGTTTTGTGTCTTGGCAGGTTTGCCAGCGATGGTGCCTGCTTGGGGCCTTGGATTCCATCTCTGCCGCTGGGGATACGGGTCAAGTAACACCACTTGGGAGATAGTGAAGCAGATGAGAAAAGCTGGCATACCCCAGGTTCATGAAATTAAGTTCTTTACTTACCACGTGTCAGATTGATAGGCAATGTGTGGTTAGGAGTGGGAGGCAACTGTGTGGGGTGGGAGGGGAGTTACGCTGGGCTAGAGGCACATAATGTGGGGTGGGAAGGGAGTTACCTAGGTGAGAGGCACATTGTGTGGGGTGGAAGCGGTGTTACTCTGGGGAAAAAGGCACATTATGTGGGGTGGGAGGGGTGTTACCCTGGGCGAGAAGCACATTATGTGGGATGGGAGGGGTGTTACTCTGGGCGAGGGGCACATTATGTGGGATGGGAGGGGTGTTACTCAGGGCGAGAGGCACATTATGTGGGGTGGGAGAGTTGTTACCCTGTGCGAGAGGCACGTTATGTGGAGTGGGAGGGGTGTTACTCTTGACGAGAGGCACATTATGTGGGATGGGAGGGTTGTGATCCTGGGTGAGAGGCACATTATGTGGGGAGGGAGGCATGTTACCCTGGGCGAGGGGCACATTATGTGGGGTGGGAGGCATGTTACCCTTGGCAAGAGGCACATTATGTGGGGTGGGAGGGATGTTACTCTGGGCGAGAGGCACATTATGTGGGGTGGGAGGGGTGTTACCCTGGCCGAGGGGCACACTATATGGGGTGGAAGCGGTGTTACCCGAGGGGAGAGACACATTATGTGGGGTTGGGAGACGTGTTATCCTGGGCGAGGGACACATTATGTGGGGTGGAAGCAGTGTTAACCTTGACAAGAGGCACATTATATGGGGTGGGAGGGGTGTTAGCCTGGGTGAGAGTCACATTATGTGGGGTGGGAGGGGTGTTAGCCTGGGCGAGTGGCACATTATGTGAGGTGGGAGGGGTGTTACTCTGGGCGCGGGTCACATTATGTAGGCTGGGAAGGGTGTTACTCGGGGCGAGGGGCACATTATATGGGATGGAAGCGGTGTTGTCCTGGGCGAGAGGCACATTATGTGAGGTGGGAGGTTGTTACTCTGGGCGAGAGGCACAATATGTGTGGTGGGAGTGGTGTTATCCTGGGCGAGGTGCACGTTATGTGTGGTGTGAGGGGTGTTACTATGGGCGACGGGCACATTATTTGGGGTTGGAAGGGTGTTACTCTGGGCGAGAGGCACATTACGTGGGGTGGGAAGTGTGTTACCCTGTGCGACGGGCACATTATGTGGGGTTGGAAGGGTGTTACTCTGGGTGAGCGGCACATTATGTGGGGTTGGAAGTTACTCTGGGTGAGCGGCACATTATGTGGGGTTGGAAGGGTGTTACTCTGGGCGAGAGGCTCATTATGTCGGGTGGGAAGGGTGTAACTCTGGGCGAGGGGCACATTATGTGGGGTTGGAAGGGTGTTACTCTGAGCGAGAGGCTCATTATGTGGGGTGGGAGGCATGTTACCCTAGGGGAGAGACACATTATGTGGGGTGGGAGATGTGTTATCCTGGGGGAGAGGCACATTATGTGGCGAGTGAGCGATGTTACTCTGGGCGAGAGGCACTTTATGTGGGATGGGAGGAATGTTACTCTGGGCGAGAGGCACATTATGTGGGGTGGGAAGGGAGTTAACCTGGGTTAGAGGCACATTATGTGGGTTGCGAAGGAGTTACCTAGGGGGGAGGCACATTATGTGGGTTGGAAGGGGAGTTGCCTGGGCTAGAGGCACATTATGCGGGGTGAGAGGCGTGGTACCCTGGGCGAGAGGCACATTATGTGGGGTGGGAGGGATGTTACCCTGGGCGAGAGGCACATTATGTGGGGTGGGAGGGGTGTTTCTCTGGGCGAGAGGCACATTATGTGGGGTGGGAGGGGTGTTACCCTGGGCGAGAGGCACATTATGTGGGGTGGGAGGGGTGTTTCTCTGGGCGAGAGGCACATTATGTGGGGTGGGAGGGGTGTTTCTCTGGGCGAGAGGCACATTATGTGGGGTGGGAGGG
>NC_057730.1:37070474-37072271 GCF_004010195.1 Chiloscyllium plagiosum
GGGCGAGAGGCACATTATGTGGGGTGGGAGGGATGTTACCCTGGGCGAGAGGCACATTATGTGGGGTGGGAGGGATGTTACCCTGGGCGAGAGGCACATTATGTGGGGTGGGAGGGATGTTACCCTGGGCGAGAGGCACATTATGTGGGGTGGGAGGGATGTTACCCTGGGCGAGAGGCACATTATGTGGGGTGGGAGGGATGTTACCCTGGGCGAGAGGCACATTATGTGGGGTGGGAGGGGTGTTACTCTGGGCGAGAGGCACATTATGTGAGGTGGAAGCAGTGTTAACCTTGTCAAGAGGCACATTATATGGGGTGGGAGGGGTGTTACTCTGGGCGAGAGGGACATTACATGGGGTGGGAGGGGTGTAATCTTGGGTGAGAGGCACATTATGTGGGGTGGGAAGGGTGTTAGCCTGGGCGAGTGGCACAATATGTGTGGTGGGAGTAGTGTTATCCTGGGCGAGGTGCACGTTATGTTGGGTGTGAGGGGTGTTACTATGGGCGACGGGCACATTATTTGGGGTTGGAAGAGTGTTACTCTGGGCGAGAGGCACATTACGTGGGGTGGGAAGGGTGTTACCCTGTGCGACGGGCACATTATGTGGGGTGGGAAGGGTGTTACTCTGGGCGAGAGGCTCATTATGTCGGGTGGGAAGGGTGTTACTCTGGGCGAGGGGCACATTATGTGGGGTGGGAAGGGTGTTACTCTGGGCGAGAGGCACATTACGTGGGGTGGGAAGGGTGTTACCCTGTGCGACGGGCACATTATGTGGGGTGGGAAGGGTGTAACTCTGGGCGAGGGGCACATTTTGTGGGGTTGGAAGGGTGTTACTCTGGGCGAGAGGCTCATTATGTCGGGTGGGAAGGGTGTTACTCTGGGCGAGGGACACATTATGTGGGGTGGGAAGGGTGTTACTCTGGGCGAGAAGCACACAATGTGGTGTGGGAGGGGTGTTACTCTGGGTGAGAGGCACATTATCTGGGGTGGGAGGGGTGTTACTCTGGGCGAGAGGCTCATTATGTCGGGTGGGAAGGGTGTTACTCTGGGCGAGGGGCACATTATGTGGTGTGGGAGGGGTGTTACTCTGGGCGAGAGGCACATTATCTGGGGTGGGAGGGGTGTTACTCTTGGCGAGCGGCACATTATGTGGAGTGGGAGGGGTGTTACTCTGGGCGCAAGGCTCATTATGTGGGGTGGGAGGGAGTTACTCTGGGCGAGAGGCTCATTATGTCGGGTGGGAAGGGTGTTACTCTGGGCGAGTGGCACATTATGTGGGGTGGGATGGCTGTTACACTGGGCGAGGGGCACATTATGTGGGGTGGGAGGAATGTTACTCTGGACGAGAGGCACATTATGTGGGGTGGGAGGGGTGTTACCCTGGGCGAGATGCACATGATGTGGGGTGGTCGGCATGTTTCCCTGGGCGAGAGGCACATTATGTGGGGTGGCAGGCATGTTTCCCTGGGCGAGAGGCACATTATGCGGGGTGGTAGGCGTGTTTCCCTGGGCGAGAGGCACATTATATGGGATGGGAGGGGTGTTTCCCTGGGCGACTGGCACATTATGTGAGGTGGGAGGGGTGTTACACTGGGCGAGTGGCACATTATGTGGGGTGGGAGGAATGTTACTCTGGGCGAGAGGCACATTATGTGGGGTGGGAGGGGTGTTTCCCTGGGCGAGAGGCACATTATGTTGGATGGGAGGGGTGTTTCCCTGGGCGACTGGCACATTATGTGAGGTGGGAGGGGTGTTACACTGGGCGAGTGGCACATTATGTGGGGTGGGAGGGGT
>NC_057730.1:37072361-37116953 GCF_004010195.1 Chiloscyllium plagiosum
AGGGGTGTTACTCTGGGCGAGAGGCACATTATCTGGGGTGGGAGGCGTGTTACCCTTGGCGAGAGGCCCATTATGTGGGTGGGAGGGGTGTTAATCTGCACGAGCGGCACATTATGAGGGGTGGGGAGGGGTGTTACCCTGTGCGAGAGGCACACTATGTGGGGTGGGAGGGGTGTTTCCTTAGGCAAGGGGCACATTATGTGGGGTGGTAGGGGTGTTACTCTGGACAAGGGGCACATTATGTGGGGTGAGAGGCGTGTTACCTTACGCGAGAAGCACATTTTGTGGGGTGGGAGGCGTGTTACTCTTGGCGAGAGGCCCATTATGTGGGTGGGAGGGGTGTTACTCTGCACGAGAGTCACATTATGTGGGGTGGGAAGGGGTTTTACCCTGGACGAGAGGCGCATTATGAGGAGTGGGGAGGGGTGTTACCCTGGGCGAGAGGCACATTATGTGGGGTGGGAGGGGTGTTACTCTGGGCGAGAGGCACATTATGTGGGGTGGCATGGGTGTTACTCTCGGCAAGGGGCACATTATGTGTGGTGGGAGGGGTGTTAATTTGGGCGAGAGACACATTATGTGGGGTGGGATGGGTGTTACTCTGGACGAGAGGCACATTATGTGGAGTGGGAGGGGTGTTACCTTGGGCGAGTGGCATATTATGTGGGGTGGCATGGGTGTTACTCTGGGCAAGGGTCATTATGTATGGTGGGAGGGGTGTTTCCCTGCGCGAGGGTCACTTTATGTGAGGTGGGAGGGGTGTTGCCCTGTGCGAGAGGCACATTATGTGGGGTGGGAGGCGTGTTACCCTGGGCGAGGAACAAATTATGTGGGGTGGGAGGTGTGTTACGCTGGGCAAGAGGCACATTATTTGGGGTGGGAGGGGTGTTACCCTGGGCGAGAGACACATTATGTGGGGTGGGAGGCGTGTTACTCTGGGCGAGAGGTGCATTATGTGGGGTGGGAGGTATGTTACCGTGGGCGAGAGGCACATCATGTGGGGTGGGACTCCTGTTACCTTATGCGAGGGGCACATTATGTGGGGTGGGAGGCGTGTTACTCTCGGCGAGAGCTACATTATGTGGGGTGGGAGGCGTGTTACCCTGGGCGAGAGGCACATTATGTGGGGTCGGAGGTGTGTTACCCTGGGCGAGGAGCACTTTATGTGGGGTGGGAGCGGTGTTGCCCTGGGCGAGGCGTGTTTCACTTTGTTGGGTTTGGAACCTGGGTTTAGGTGAATTGACTGCAGTCATGGAGTATCTGTGAGGTTGGTGTTTTGCTGGAGTCAATAATTGAGCTGCATTTGAATTGTTTCTAATAAAACAGACTCCTTTCCCTTTTCCTACAGGATGCTCAGTGGAATGATATTGATTACATGATTGATTATCGGGATTTCACCTTTGACCCTCAGAACTTTGCCACCCTTCCTCAGATGGTTGCAGACCTGCACTCCCATGGACAACAATATGTCATGATTGTGGTAATTACTAGCAGCCAATGTAACCATCAGAATACCGCGGCAGCATAGTGGAATTTCAGGTTCATATGTTGGTTTACAAGGGGAGCAAGATGCATTACAACACCACCAACTGTGTTCCCTCCGCATCACACACCATCACACACCATCTGACTTGGAACAATATTACTGTCCCTTCCCTGTCAGTGGGTCAAAATTCAGGAATTATGTCCTTAACAGCAGTGTGGATGTGAGACTGTTACCCCCTCAGGTCAGCTGGTGAGACAATAAATGTCAGTAACAACCATGACCCAAAAAATATTTGATAAAATTAGTACCCTTCACCCAGAAACAAGAAGCCCCCTGTTGTATTAAATGTTTTAAAGGCTAATCACACCCTTTAGATTGTAAGGAGATGCCAACTGTTACCATGATATTGATCCTACGTTTATGATTTCATAGAGAATTCCAAAAGTTTAACTCTGAGTTAAAAATATTTCTATTCATCATGGACCTAAGTGGCATCCCTCTTGATTTTAAATTGAACCCCCTCATTTTAGACTCTCCAACTAGGGGAAATATCTCATCTGTGTATCCCATAAGTATTTTGTAAATGTCAATGAGATCACCTCTCAGTTTTGGAGAATGCAGTCCCAGTTTGCCCAGTTTCTCTTCATCTGACAGTCCCACCATTCCAGGATTGAGTCTGGTGGACCTTTGCTATTTTCCCTGTATGTCAACATCTGAGATAAGGAGACCAAAACTGCACAAATTGCTTCCAGTGTGGTCTGTTCAGTTGAAGAAAGGCTTCACTACTCATAGAATCTCTACAGTGTGGAAGCAGGCCATTTGCCCCATCGAGTCCACACTGACCCACTGAAGAGTATCGCACCCAGACCCAACCCCATACCGTTTCCCTGTCCGTCTGCACTTCCTATGACTGATCCACCTAGCTTACACATCCATGGACACTATGGGCAATTTAGCATGGCCAATCCACCTAACTTGCACATCTTTGGAATATGGGAGTAAACCAGAGCACCCAGAAGAAACCCACACAAACACACAGAGAAGTGCAAACTCCACACAGGCCAGAATTGAACCTGGGATCCTGGTGCTGTGAAGCAGAAGTGCTAACCACTGATCTACTGTGCCTTCCCTCATTGATTCAAATCAACTTGCAATAAAATGTGACATCACATTAGCTTCCGAATAGCTTGTTGCCCATCTATGCATTTGTTTTCTGTGGTATTTTGCAGGACCCAGGAATCAGCAGTGTCCAGCCACCAGGTTCGTACTGGCCATATGACGAAGGTCTAAAGCAAGGAGTTTTCATCAACTATATGTCTGGAAGCCCTCTGATCGGAAAGGTATAGGTGCTTTAAACAGCCTGTATGGTTACTAAATATTGGAATAGTCATTACATTGTAGGTCAGTGTCTATCAAGACAAGTCATCCTGCAAGCTTTTATCTACAGATGCCTTCGATTTATTTCCAAGGATATACTATCGAAGAATTGCTGGCATCACATTCTGAGTGTTGGATGTGTACTTGGGTTCTTTTGAGTTAGATTTACCACAGTACATGGAGGCCGGAGAATGGGGTCAAGGATGGTCCTAAAATTATTATTCATCAAAATTGCTGAACTGAAAAGAAAGATCTCCCCTAATAATTCAACGGTTAAATGTATTTCTACTGTGGTTCAATCAAAGAATGTGTCGCAATGGTATCTGTATTCCTTAGAGTTATGGATTTCAAATAATTATATTGGGGAGTAGGGTAGGAGGAGCATTTCAACAGCCAGGAAAAGTAATGGCCTATTTGTCCAGTTTACACTGCCAGAGTTAACTTATTTGAAGGCTGGGGATATGGTGGTGGGGCACTGTACAGGAGGGAGAGTCAAGCCATTGGGTGGTCTTGGAGTCCCTACCTGTTGATAGGTGGAAATAGAATGGAGGCCTTCCCTCAATGCCTCATTGGCAGACTCCTAAATGATTGGAATTGGGACTCATCTACAAATCCCCTGACCAGGGAGAGAATTTTTCTTTGTGTGCTGTATCCTGGCCAAGCTGTGTTTGTTGTCCATCTCTAGTTAACCCAAAGAACTATCTATGTAGTGTGGAATTGGGTGAGAGGAGGTAGCAGGTTAAGCTCCCTGAAGGGTATCAGTGAACCGGTTTGCGTTTTTAATAATCCAGCAGTGTTTGCGGTCATTTATATAATGATTGAGGGGGCGGCACGGTGGCACTGCTGCCTCACAGCGCCGGAGACCCGGGTTCAATTCCCGCCTCAGGCGACTGTCTGTGTGGAGTTGGCACATTTCTTCCACAGTCTAAAAATGTGCAGGTCAGGTGAATTGGCCGTGCTAAATTGCCCGTAGTGTTAGGTGAAGGGGTAAATGTTGGGGAACAGGTCTGGGTGTGTTGCGCTTCGGCGGGTCAGTGCGGACTTGTTGGGCCGAAGGGCCTGTTTCCACACTGTAAGTAATCTAATCTAATCTAATCTAAATCCCTCATTGCTTGAAAGTAATTTTGGGGCCAGGATTTCCAAGAGTTGAATGCTGTTTAAAACAAATTCCTCCTGGAGACAGAGGAAGAATAATCCCAATTGGAATTGTTTTAAATGTATCTTTACCAGATAGACACTTGGATTTAATAAGATCTTCTCTGTTATGTTATGGGATGCAGGTTTGGCCTGGATTGACAGCATTCCCTGACTTCACAAATCCCAACACGCACCAGTGGTGGTTTAAGAATTTGCTGCAGTTTCACAAAGCTGTGCCCTTTGATGGGCTCTGGATTGTAAGTGCCATTTTTATAAACAGACCATTCAGCCCCTTGGATTTGTTTTTTCATTAAGCTAAAGCATGGCTGATCTGCATCATAACTCTCTTCACTTAGCTTTGTTCCATATCAGTTATAACTTCACTCAACAAAATCAATCACTCTTACCTTTGAAAGTTTAAATTAATCTCCAGTGCCTATAGCCTTCTGAGGGAAAGAGTGTGAAATTTCTTCCTTTGTCATAAAGGTGCTTCCTGACTTTGCTCTTCAATAGCTTAGCTCGTATTTTAAGATTGTTACTTTTTTTTTCTTGAATCCCTGACTGGGGAGAGAATTTTTCTCTGTGTGCTATATCCTGGCCAAGCTGTGTTTGTTGTCCATCTCTAGTTAACCCAAAGAACTATCTATGTAGTGTGAGGAGGTAGCAGGTTAAGCTCCCTGAAGGGTATCAGTGAACCGGTTTGGGTTTTTAATAATCCAGCAGTGTTTATATAATGATTGAGGTTATGGACAGTGATAGTTCAAAGGCAGACTGTCTTCTTCACCCTGTCACTGACACCTTCTCAACGAACTGAGTCAGTTCTACTCCCTCTGTGCAGGAGGGAAAACTGCTGGAACTGATGCAATGTCAATTTGAATGTGGTCACTGGTGATTGGGCTATGATGCTATCCCAAACTAAACAATCTCCCGATGTTCACCTTTCATTCATGTAACACACTAATGTGGTAAAATATCCCAAGACATTTCATGGGATTGTTATCAAACAAAATGTCGCACTGAACAACATACAGTGGTTTTTTAAGGCAGAAAGTTCAGTCATTGAATCAGATTTTAAGCAGCATTTTAAAAGAATGATGAGATGTAGAGAGATTAAATGATTATCAAAGGGAATTGCAGATCTTCGAGTTAGAGCAATTAAAGTCATGGTCACCAATGGTGCAGAGCTGATGAAGAGCTTCTGCTCGAAATGTCGACTGTCCTGCTCCTTGGACGCTGCCTGACTGGCTATGCTTTTCCAGCATCACACTTTTTGTTGCAGAGGCAAAAGGCCAAAGGAGGGCTGAGGATTGCAGGGTTGGAGGCTGGAACAAAGCTATGGAGGAGCAAGAGCATGCTAAAACACACACACAAACTCTTCAAATGTACAATTGAAGGCTGCAGACACGGTGGGAGATGTGGTCCTTCCACTCTGTTACCCAGTGTCTGCTAACAAATACAAGAATGAAAAGAAATCCAATGTTCAGACAGGGGCCTTGCTTTATTTTGTAATTTGAACAGGAAAAGGTTCGTGACTATTTAGTGCCATTCTCCCCTCTGCAAATCTAAGGTCAAATACAGAGCAGAACAGTCCTTTTATGTCATATAATGATGCCAATATCATCCTTTTGCCATTTCTTGTCCTCTAACTGCAACAGATTATTTTCATTTTTATATAGAAATTATAGCCAAAGACCATCTGATCCCCCAAGGGGACTATGCAAGTATCCTGCTTCACATGAACCTCTTACCATTTTATTTTCTCTTATCCAATCAATATATCCTTCTATTTTCTTCTTGCATGTGCCTATTTAGGTCCCTTAAACCCATCAATGCTGTTCACTTGAGCAACTCCAACAAAGACATTTCTATTGGGCTTATTAGTGACTACCTTATGTCTATGGCATTAGGTTTGGATTCAGGCAAAGTTAAATAATTTTTCCTGTGACAACCCTGTCATCGTTTTAAAGGCTTCTTTCAAACTTCTCATTGCTCAACTTTCTTTTTTCTTCCTTCTGGCCTGGTCAGTCTTTCCTGATAAATATAACTCTTCAGTTCTGAAACTATATTGTCGATCACTTTTGTAAATTCTCCGTTGTCCTTCTATTGTTTTTTGTAATAGCAAACCTGAAATCTGTTTAATATGAATTCTAAGACTTTTCAATTTTATTCAATCTTTCATGTTAACCTTATCTTAATTTTTTTAACACCCATCATTCTGGAATCTTCTAGGATATGAATGAGCCCTCAAACTTTGTGGATGGATCGCAGGCTGGTTGTCCTTCGAATGAACTTGAAAATCCACCATACGTCCCAGGTGATAAATGAGTCACTGGTGTGAATAGAGAGAGAAATAGGAGAGGGATATCACATAATTCCATGTAATCTAAAAAATTGGATATCACAATATTCACTCTGAACTAGAATCTAAATAATTTTAGTGTGGACGTTGTCAGTAATTTACATTTCTAAAGTTAATCGACATGAACGATGAAAATTCCAGTAGTGATTGTGAGAGTCAGCAATGACAGAGAGAGTCTGGAGAGAACAGCAGGCGGGAGAGTCAGTAGTGAAGCAACGAGTGCAAAGCACAGAAGCAAGCCATGAGTCGGGGGAGAGAATCCTGGGGCAGGGGATTGATCTCGAGTGAGGGTAGAATTCTTTGTGAGGGAGTGAGTCAGGAATGAGGAGAATCTCCCTGGTAAGGGGAACATCAGTACTAAGGGTGAGAGATGACCATGAAGGAGAGAGTCAAGAGCGAGGGCATGTTTCTTGTCTACTGTTTGTAACTTGTCCCCATTTTGGACTTTTCTCTGACAGGAGTACTAGGTGGCACTTTACGCAGTCAAACTATTTGTGCCTCGGCAAAACAGAGTGCAACAACACACTATAATGTACACAGTCTATACGGGCTCATGGAGGCCAAAGCCTCTGCGAGGTGAGTAAACTTTCACACAATCCACAGAGGTCAGTATTAGTCCTTTGGGAATCTCATTGAACAAGTTGTTGTACCATTGTTCCCTTCTTTCCCACACCACATTGTGAACATGTGGTTTGGCAGTGAGAGTGTGGGAGGGAAGAACTTAGTGAATCTGTCTACCAACTGTGAGAGTTGTCTTTCAGAGTAAATCACTGCCTTGAGGAGTAGCCTGTAGATTTACCATAGCTATCCAGAAAACTCGGCAAGTCGCATTACATTTGACAATGGTGGGTTTTATAGTGCTTTCTGAAAGACCACTGGACTGAGGGTAGTGAAGAGAAGAGACGATATGTTGACCTCCCTATTTCCTGCATGTCTTGGAAGAATGCGGTAGGTTACTGAGGATTATTGTCTGACACAATTTGCTGTGGGACACCAAACACACTGAATATTGCAGTCATTACATTGCATTAGTGAATCTTTGATTTGACTCACAAAAAGGGAGTTTAATGAAATAGCCAGTCACCAGAATGCATTTGCGTCCTTGGACATGGAAAACATCCATGGCACAGAAGGAACCTTGTATTGGATGAGAGGCGAACGTGATTGTTGAGGATGCTGGAATTGATATGTTTCACATGACCTGATTGCTTGATTGATGTCCTTAATGCCGGGTGAAAAAAATGGATTCACGTGCCAATCTCTTGGTCTTTTCTGCAGCCAGGGGACCTATATGCATTTGGTCTAGCATATCTAGATAAAGAACTTGAAAAATAACCACTTGTTTGCCTTTGTAGATTACATTCTTAGACAGTTCTAGTCTGCCTCTGAGTGTTTGGAATGTTTATATCAGCCTCAGAGACCTACTGGCTGCATTGAGGCTACTTGCTGATTATCATAATTTTGAATTGTACACAGCTGGTGAATCTGCTCTGATCACTGTGACCAACCAAATGTAATCAAAGTAAAGACTATCTTCTAACTCCAGTTCAGTAATATCATCTTCTAGCTCTCAAATATCTTTGTTGTTAGCAGGTTTGGAACTTGGCTAAGAGCATTGGAAGTAGTCATTTGGGATTATCTAAACTGTACCCCTGGATCTTAACAAGTTGTTGTTGCTGTAGAGGTGCACTGTGACGGCTTTTGACAGATCAGTTCTAACGGTTTACCGAATCGGTACATATGAAACAGTTGTGTTCCAAAAGCCAGATTAAGAGTTTCTCTTTCAGTGTTGGGATTGTGTAACTAGGCTGTGATAGCACCTTAGGAACAAACCCAATAGGGCTGCTGTCCTGTAATAACCAATGTTCTGAGGCCTATCTGAGTTCCATCTACTTCCATTGTGGTAAGCTCCAAGAGATCGTAATTTTGCAGAATACGTGGCTGAAACTGGCTGAATCTTTGAGAGATTAGAGAATATGCTGGTGATCTTCCTGCAGAGTGCTTTTTGCAGAGAGGATTCTGCACATTGGTTGTAAAATTTGAAATATATGAAGATAAAAAGTTAAAGAACCTGAAGCACCTTTGTAAATCATCTTTATCTTGTGTAGTTATCTTCTGTATGTCTGCTATTTTGGTAGTATGAGGTCTAATGCAAGTTAACAAATAGTTTGAACTGAGGAAATTAGTTTGGTCACATTTATTTGACATTTCTTACTATTGAAAGCAAGAAATGGTTTCTTGTCACTGTCATGAGCTCTGTGTTATACTCATGTTTAGTTTTTCCATGGACTGCAATGTTATCTGTGACAATGCTGCTCCTTTAACAAGGTTATGGTGTCCTTGGATTTTTTGTTTCAGAGATGTTGTAAAAGGTACCGACTCCAAAAAGTCTTAAGTTGAAGGGTTTTAGGACCAATTAGATGATTGCTAACAGATCCTGCCTCACGCAGAAGGCTTTAAAGCTTTTCAAAAAAGGGGAGTGGTCAGTTCTCCCAGCTCAGCTTATCTCTGGTTTGGTTTAGTCTGGCTTTTCACTGAAAGCATTCAGGCAGTTTTGAAGTTGCTGGCCCCAAAGAAGCAGATCCAGGTTGATCCTCCTCTCTCTCTGACATTTCTCCTGTGAGACCCTGTGTTTGATTTTACCTTTTGTGCAAAGGGGTGTTTATGTGGATTGTTGCAAGTATTTGGAACAGCATCATTAAGTTGGTGTAATCCGTTGGGTCTTCAGATACGTTACGTTATTGGTTATTCTGTTCTCTTTTGTTTGGGTTATATTTGGTATATTCTGTTTTATCTTAAACTAAATGGTTTGACCAGCTACACCTCTCCTGGAATATCTGCTTTACATCTGCTTAAGACAATGTTAGGGTCTGGGCTACATTCTTGAAATGTGTTGAGGGGGGTCTGGCCCTGTCATAACACATCTGCAATGTAGAAACAACCTGATAGATTCTCAGTGATATGATCCATATATTGGCAGAAAATAACCTGCCTGATGGTGTAAAGACCACTCCTACCTTTAGAACTGTGGACTAAAGTACAGGAAAAGACATTGCTTTAAATCATGGAAGTTGTGCCATAAGGTATTTGCAGTTTTAAAATTAGTCACAGGAACAGTTCAGGAGCTGTATACACAACATAAATTTATTTGAATGTTTGTATTGCATTCAGAGAAGTTTTGCCCAAAAATAGTACTCCAATTATTTTTTTCAGTTGACTAGTTTGAGAGATCAGGAAAACTCAGCATAGTAACAGCTTCTTCCTTGGTTTCTGGGCAAGTGGCAGCAGCCTTGTACATGGATAATAGAGGAAAAACTTCTAGCCTGTAAAGAGATAGCATTTGAATCTCCTTCTCTCCATTCTGTGTGGAGAAGTAACAGGAAAATTTCTGAAAACTGTTATTACCCATTATTTCCCTATAAACCTCGTTGTCTGCAAATCCACTATTGAAAGGAAAAGGGATATGAAAGAGTGAGAGTCAGTAAACCAAAACCCTTATGTCCTCATCAAAGAGTTGAAAGAAAATTGAAAGATGTCTGTGATCCTCGCTGGTGGCAGAACGGTGCTTCACCTCTGTTATTTTCCCCTTCTCACTTATATTATTTGTACCCTGTTTGTCTGTGTGCCTCTTTGCATGTGCTTGGGAATTTTAAAAAGGAGTTTAATTTATGAAGTTATAAATTTGCAATTCATGCTTCTTTCTTGCCATTGGTTAAAAACTGTTTGATTACAATAAATATTATTCTCTTGTTAACAAAAAACCTGGTGGCCATAGTAATCTAACCGGAATTAGACAGTTGAATAGAATTAGGTAGTTTGGGGGTTTAATCAAACTTCATATTTGTGATGACTCTGGGAATAGAACAGTTTATTCCAACACACTGCCCTCGTGAGGAGTGACCACAGATAATCCAGTTGGTAATCTGAGGAAACCATATCTATGAGGAAGTGTTCCAAATGTTGTAATTTCATGTGACTCTGGATAAAGAGATATGGACCAATTTCTAGACATGGCACTAAGCTTGGAAAATTGCTTGGCACCTGGGAACTTGGGATTAGGTAATTTCAGGGTAGGCATCTGGGGAATCATGAGGGCCTCCCTTTAATGCGATATTCAGTCATCTCGGATCGAAACATATGCATATAGCATCACCCTTCTTCAGAAACAAATAATAGAGTTGCAGCAGTATGATGTGTGGCTTTGGGAATGATGCTGTTTTGGACCAATCCCAGTTTGAGTCTTGAATATAAACACTGCACTTGTGAGGAGGGTTGATGCTAGTTCGGGCATCGCCTTTGAAATTGCCGATAGCATCTGACCTGTCTGGTTAAAGGATAATCAGTTCATCAATGGACTCAGTATTGCTGGTGCTGCAAATTATGTGTTTGTTAGCCTTTGGGTGGTAATGATATGATATGTAACCATTAATAGAATTGTCTATGTATCAATTATAGTAGTAGGTTTTCTATCTCTACTCCAATGAACTGTATTGACACTGAAACTGGATAATGCTGATGCACAGAATGTCAGACCCATTGTAAGCAGTTATCTTATTGAGTGTGGTCTGCTGTATATTTCCTGAGTCCATCTCTGTAAGATGTGTAAAGGGATGATATTTGCACTTACACCATTGTTGCTCTTAGCACTTATTGCATGTTATCAATTCCTTTTGAGATCGGTGAAGTCTTCAGCTCTACTGTATCCACGCGGTGTGTTCAATTGCCCGTGTGCACAGTCTGATGGAATTCTGTAAGTTTTATTGTTGCAGATGCACCTTGAACTTCAGTGACGTGTTTGTGTGCTGTAGCTGGAACTTTGGAAATGACCTTGACATCGTTCCATGCTTTACTCTTCTTCACGTGCTGCTGTGCAACATTGTGTTATACTTTGGATTTCTTGCAGAGTTTAGCTTAATGTCATCTGATAGAATAAAGCTTGTGGATATGATTAAATACTGGAGACTGTTCTGGCATGTGAGACCAATCACATTTCATATAAGATTTGGATGTTTTACTGAACCTGTGGATGGCTTCAGTAGTTGTTGTAGAATCTAGTTCCTGAAGATGTTGCTGGCCTGTGACAATTGCATAGAACACGTGCCCTTCTTCTAACAGTGCAGCGATGTTTTATTCTTTGCATTTGTCAAGAAGTGTCACTTTGTACGATTTAACGGCTGTAGAGGCAGTGATCAGTTCCACAAGCATTTCAGCTGACTTACTTTGGCTGAAAACACTTACCATACCTTTTGTGTCGATCCCTGACTGTGAATTAGTTGACTGTTTCTTATGACTGTTGTTGGTATGACATGACATCAAGCCTGGGTGAACTAGTCTTGAATGACTGACTGAAGATGCACTTGGGTTAAAACTACAATACCAAGTATGAGTCTCTTTAACTGACTTTTCTCATTGGGATGCAATCTATGCAATAGCACAATAACGTTGTATGGACAGGATCTATCAGAGGCTGTCTTCTGTCTGTCAGAAGCTGACAATCATTGCAAGGCTTTCAGTCTGTGCAGAGCCAGTGGTATGTATGACATTTTACTTCTGTCCAGGGTGGTCGACCTGTGTGGGGATAACATTGCAGGATCTTCGGTCTTTGTGGTGCCTGCAATTATCAAAGGACCTGCAGTCAGCATGGGAGGAATACAGTCACTGCAAAACTTGTGGTCAGTCAGTTTCAGACCTGGGCTCAGTGTGATAGTGTGGGGCCAGTGTTCTGAGCATTTCCTGTGATCTCTATGGGGCCCGCAGTAGGTTCGTGGGTCTGCAATCAGTGCGGCAAAACATCTGGACGTGGTGGGGTCTGTCGTCTCTGATAGTAAAGTGGTCAGGGTGGGGCCATTGGCTAGTGTGAGATATGTGGTCAATGAGCCCTGATCAGAGTGGGATTGCTGTTTGTGTGGTACCTGCAATTTTTGCAGTGTGGGTAAGGTCTTGTGGTTAGTGGGTCCATTGTGGTTAGTAAAGGGACTCTGGTAACTCCTAGTAATTGTAAAAATCATAATCAACTAATATTTACAGCATGTTAATTGGCTGAAATCTTTCTTTTTCTTTGTTCCAGTGCTTTAGTTAAAATCCGTAAGAAACGTCCATTTGTAATTTCCCGATCAACATTCCCAAGTCAAGGCAGGTATTCTGGACACTGGCTGGGAGACAACGAGAGTAAATGGAAGGACATGCACTTTTCAATTGCAGGTACTGAGTGGCCCCTTTTTGTGTGTGTGTGTGTGTTTTTTGCTTGCGTGTGTGTGCACGCATGCGTATGGTTGCATGTAGGAATAGGCCCTCCCAACTAGCATTGTGGTTGGACCTACACCACATGGACTGCAGTGTTTCAGAAAGATGTCTCACTACCAAACTTCACAAAGTGATGACCATTGAATGCTGCCCTATTTGTCAGCTGATGTATACCAGGAATGAATAAATAAAAAGACAATAATGGAAAATGAGTATACACAAAGGATGTGTTGTGTGTGTGTTTGAATGAGTGTGCATATATTTTAAAAGTTGTACATGAATTTATGTGTGTACACACATTTTATATATGTTAATGAATATTTATGTTCATATCTCACTCAATCATTCCTGTACTGTCTAATAATTGGCTCCCAGACTGACAATGTCTGAATTTTATAGTTCTCATACTTGTGTTCAAATCCAAAGGCTGTGGCCTTTACCCCAGCTCCCAATTGAACATTCTCAATTTTAATTGCTCTACATTTCATGACCGTGCCTCAGCTGCCTGGAATTCTATCCCTAAATTTCTCTCTCTCTCTTTCTCTCTTTCTCTCTCTCTCTCTCTCTCTCTCTCTCTCTCTCTCTCTCTCTCTCTCTCTCAAGAAGTTCCATAAAAACTACTTTTTTGAACAGCTAGTCCTCATATCACCTTACATGACGAGGTAACATTGTGTTTTATTTCAGATCATCAGCATCTGCATTTTTTGCATTTGTCTACCCCCTCTGTATTCTGCAGGCATCCTGAACTTCAATATGTTTGGCATTCCTCTTGTGGGAGCAGATATTTGTGGATTTAGGGGGAGTACCACTGAGGAATTGTGTATCAGATGGATGCAACTTGGTGCTTTCTACCCATTCTCCCGAAACCACAATACAGAAAAGGAGAAGGTACTGAGAAAGTTTGCAGGATTTAGAAAATATGTTTATGTTTTATTGTTTTATATATAGGATGCAGACTAAGATACTGCAGAAAGAGGTAGCCATCATTTAAAAGTACCTTTCATAACTTCAGGATATTCTGCAGGCAGTAAAGTACTTCAGAAGAGTGTTACTGCCAGAAACATACCAGCTTGTTTTTGGACTGCAAAGACCTACAACAATGAATTAAATTATCAGATAATTTGTTTTTGAGATGTTGTTTGAGGAATACTGATTGATCAGATCAAAAGGGAGACCTCCTCTGCTGTTCTTCTGCAGAGTGCTGTGAGATCTTTGACATCTATCTGAGAAATGGATGGCTCCTTAATTTAGTGGCCCGTCCAAAAGATGGGACCTCTAATTGAACAGTGCTCCCTGAGATTCAGATTTATCATAGCATTGTTCTTAGGAGCAAGAATTCAACTGATGCCTTTGCTATTAGAGAGAGAGAGCTTTCCTTATTCTTCTAGAAGACTGGAGCCTCCCCAAATCTCCACTGTCCCTGATCAGAGTGCAATCTAGCCACAATCACAGTCTAGGGTCTCTTTTTCTATTGAAGGTTATGGGCAGAGGAACTACTATTCCAAAGAGTCTGGAGTCCTCTTGCAGCAAACCAACTTGAGTGTTTAATGAGCATACCGTCCAACAGAGAACATGATTGTAAGTGGAAAGAAATTTGAGGATGGCATTTTGCTCTAATTCGAACTCCTTTCGGCAGGATAGTGTCTAGCTTAGCCAAGCGACGGTTCTGAAATCAGACCCTCGTGAAAGTTAGGAGGAACGAATGACCTTGAACTTGATGGTGCTCTGCATTGCTCCCCTGCCTCTTGTTAGTACTAAAGAGGACTGATAAATGCTTGGATTGATTAGAGCACAGGAGGACACCATTCATCCTTTAGCATTGTTACTCTGCTAGAGCAGGCTAACATATTTCCACTTCTCACCCTCTTCCTACAGCCCTGAAGATGTTTTCTCCTCAGATAATTTCAAAAGGGAATTGAAAAACCACGCCGTACACCCATAAGCCGAGGACATTTATATAGATCAAAAACTTAATGTTTCACATTTTAATATAGTGAATGTTCAAAAGTGAATTTCTTTTCTGAAATGATGTCTTTGGTTCTCCAGGCTCAGGACCCTCTGGCTTTCAGTGAATCCGCTCAGGACGCAATGAAGCGTACTCTCTTTATCCGCAACTCGCTGCTGCCATACCTCTACACACTTTTCCATCACTCACATGTTTTCGGAGAAACAGTTGCCAGAGCCATTCTTTTTGAGTAAGTTGTTGTTTATTGTTTTGCAATGATCCCACTTGGTGACAATAAAGGATATTCTATTTGATAAACTGCACCCAGATGGTGTCTCACCTGCTAATGTATTCGCTGACTCCCACAGATTCTCAGACTGGTTACACCAATATCAGTCCATGTTTTAATGTTTATCCATTATTGTCTGGTGCTCTGAAGGTTGCTTTGGCTTGAATCTACCCACTGCCTGACCTTTCCATCCAGATTTCTGCTTGGTGCAAAGTGGGCATGTTATTCCTACAAACAGCAGCTAATGGGGCCAGGTCATAAACTAAACCAGGGGTGGGGAACCTGCGGCCTTAAGGCCACATGCCGCCTTCTAGGCCATTATGTGTGGCCTTTTGAATGAAGTCAAATTTTGCAGAACAAATCTTTTATTTTTTATTAATATGTTTTTTTCGTCCTTTATTATTTTAATTTTAATCTTAAAATGAATGTATTTAAAATACCAGAGAGTTAACTTTAGAATTAACTTTTTTTTTCATTTTTTATAGCTAGTTAGTACATAGTAGTTAGATTTTTACAAAATAATGTGAATTTTGAAGAATATATAATTGAAGTTTCTTGGATGCGGCCTTATTAGATTACAACTAATATAATGCGGCCTTCCAACATGAAAAGGTTCCCCACCTCTGAACTAAACCTCTAACCTCTCAGTTCAAATGTACGTTCTGCTTGTTTTCCCAGTGATTATGGATAAAATTCCCAATTTGACCATCTTTGAACACTGTTCCTCACTGGTTGTGTCCTAATGCAGCAGAAATTGATTTTGTTTAGTTTGGAGAATGAGATAGTATTTTTGTAGGCAGAGGGAGGGTGTAGATGAGGTGGAATTTATTTGTGGAGAATTTTTTGCTGGGTGTTGTATTGAAGTTACCCTTATTCCTTTACAATTCAGGTTTCCTGAAGATCGAAACACCTACTCCATCGACAAACAGTTTCTATTGGGTAGCAGCCTCCTCGTTAGCCCAGTGTTAGAGCCGGGGGCAGTCACTGTGATGGCATACTTCCCTCAAGGAGTTTGGTATGACTTTTACACAGTAAGTAGGGGTTTTCAGTCAATCAATAAGTGATGAGAAGATACAATGTGCTGGTGAAGAAATGTGTTTTGATGACAGGCTGTGGACTGGACAGTGACTTAATCACAGAGCTTGATCCTGTCCTTCTCTACATTAGGGTTATGGAGTCATAGAGAGGTACAGCACGGAAACAGACCTTTCAGTCCAACTTATCCATGCTGACCAGATATCCCAACCCAATCTAGTCCCACCTGCCAGCACCCGGCCCATATCCCTCCAAACCCTTCCTATTCATATACCCATCCAAATGCCTCTTAAATGTTGCAATTTTACTAGCCTCCACCACGTCCTGTGGCAGCTCATTCCATACACGCACACCCTCTGCGTGAAAAAGTTTCCCCTTAGGTCTCTTTTATATTTTTTCCCCTCTCACCCGAAACCTATGCCCTCTAGTTCTGAACTTTCCCACCCCAGGGAAAAGACCTTGTCTGTTTATCCTATCCAGGGTTGCCAACCCTGCTGGGACCTGTCTTTGAGTTTTTGTCACAAAACCCCATGTCTGCATCTGGCTACACAATTTCCCATTTATTGATAATTTGGCTATTAAACAGAATTATTTATGGAGAATGGATTGTAATGTTCCTCTGATTCATATTATCCTGTTTATTGCTCACAACAGTATTCTGGAAGGTCAGACCTAGATAGAAGCCTTTGAAATTGTGAATAGGTTGGACAGGGTAGATACGGAGAAGATGTTTTTGTTTGTGAAATAAAAAAGATAGTCACTAATAAATTCAATTGTGTCATTGCGGTGCAGAAGGAAGCTATTGGATCCACTGAGTCCATGCCAGTTCTTTGTGGAGCAAGTTAAATACTCCCAATCTCTGATCTAACTCTGCAGATTTGCAAGTTCCTTTCCCTCAATTATCCATCCATCCAGTTTCTATCTGAAGTCTCTTTCTGTTCCACTGTAGGCTCTCTTTTCCAGGGATGAGAGAAAGAGACGGATTGATGGAAGTGCAAGTGGATGGGACAGCTTTTAGTGGTGCTGCAGGTGGTGGAAAGGATTTGAGGTTTTCTGTCGGAGTGAGGGCATTCAGGGCTGATGCAGGAGATTGTGGTGTGGGGTGATGAGAGTGAGTGAAGGGAGGATATTTCAGGAAATAATGAGCGTGACAGACTGCTGTTGGGAGTTGTTACAGTAGAAGAGATAGAGCAAGTGTGAGATTGCAGAATGTGGCCCTTTCCCTGTGTTACATAAAGGCAGACAATCGAATCTAATCAGCCTCCCTACCTTACTATTTGCAACACAGTAAAATTAAAACTAAAAACCTTCAAAGATCCTAAAACTTGACCCCAATGATTCCTCAACAGAGTCTAGGAATAAAGAGTATTAGACACCAGGTTTGTGGTTAAAATAATACTGTAACTTTAGTAGAGCAAGCAATATGGTAATCTAAGTAATGTCTGTGATGTAAATCCAATAACCTTTGTTTACAGACCCCGCTCTCTCTCTCAAACGACATGATGTGGAGGAGCCAGTGTTGGACTGGGGTGGACAAAGTTAAAAATCACACAACACCAGGTTATCCTGATCAGGTGAAGGGAGCAATGCTGCAAAAGCTAGTCCTTCCAAATAAACCTGTTTGCCCATCACCTGGTGTAGTGTGATTTTTAACTTTCTCAAAAGACAGACAGACAAACAAATACAGTTAAGAGATACCTTAAGAGAAAGGAAACATAACAAAACTAACCAAATTACTTGAGCAGTCTCCTAGATGTGTTGCTTCACAGGTTTGCAGGATAGTCTCTTGATTGATTTTCTGAAGGTATTGATCAATGCCACCTTTTCCAGTTCACTAATGAAGTCAGTGATATGTAGTTTCTATTCTCTGGCAACACGACGCCTGGAGGAAGAGCGCCTCATCTTCCATCTAGGAACCCTCCAACCACAAGGGATGAATGCAGATTTCTCCAGCTTCCTCATTTCCCCTCCCCCCCCACCTTATCTCAGTCCCAACCCTTGGACTCAGCACCGCCTTCTTGACCTGCAATCTTCTTCCCAACCTCTCCGCCCCCACCCACTCTCCGGCCTATCACCCTCACCTTAACTTCCTTCCACCTATCGCATTCCCAACACCCCTCCCCCAAGTCCCTCCTCCCTACCTTTTATCTTAACCTGCTTGGCACACCCTCCTCATTCCTGAAGAAGGGCTTATGTCCGAAACGTCGATTCTCCTGCTCCTTGGATGCTGCCTGACCTGCTGCGCTTTTCCAGCAACACATTTTTCAGCTCTGATCTCCAGCATCTGCAGTCCTCACTTTCTCCTAGTTTATTCTCTGAATGTCCAATAAATGATAATAAGAGGTGAGGCAGCTTTCAAATATTCATACAGTAGCACCAATGACCAAACTCCTCCTCTCAGAATCCCCCAGTTCAAAGCAATTCAGAAAGCTGTGGTCCTCTCCTAGTTTCATCATGTTCGCTTCCAGACTTGTTGGCACTAATTCCCTGATACTTGCCTAGTTCATGTCTGCTATCTGGTGAAGCACATGCCCTCAGAAGGCAAAGAGTCAATAGAGTTCTTTGATCAAGAACCAGCCTTCAATTAACTTGCTCCTTGGCATCAAAAGCAAATAAGAGCTTTTTTTTAACAGAAGCTGCTGTTCACAGTCCAAATGATACCTTTTTAGCTCTTAGAGTATAGTTCACAGCTCCAAACTAGAAACTGGTTTAAAAAGTAAGAAAAGTAATGAAAAATCAGTGATGATTCTAACACCTTAGCACAACAGACAATATAATTGAACCTGTCATGGTAGTACTGGCTATTCCTCCACATCATTGAAATGTTACTGGCCTGGATGGTGACGTCTGACCAAGCTGCCAGGGGCAAACATCCTTTGCAAGTCCTCCAGAAAATGGATGCCTCTGCTTTGCCAGGACCTTGACCAGGGCCTCCAAGTATCTGTTGGAGAATTGCAGTGCCATCTTCCCCTTTCAGACATCTTCAGAAAACGTCCTTAATCAAACGGGCATCTTCAGAATGCCAGTGCTTGTCCAGGCGCATAGCAGCCTTTCAAAGATAGCACGGACACCCAGGAATATTAGTCTTTTCACAGATATCCACTGAGTGGTGAGTTGTTCCAGGAATGGCGTGTGTTAAGTGGATGGAGTCGGACTTGAGTGACACCATAGAAGAAGATAGTTAATGAGGTGCATTTAGTTGGATACAGTGAGAAACCTCACTCAGTCTCACGGAGAGAATCCCTCCCAAAAAACTCAACGAAACTAAAGATTCAGCCCAAGAATCCAGTTTCGCTGCCATTTCTCTCTTCCTTATTACAAACTCCAAAATTCTAAAATTCTCTAAATCCTAAGAATTACAACAAATCTTTGGCAGTATTATAAGCCTCCTCCCTAGCTGTAATGCTACCATTCATTTCCCCTGTTAGCCATGGCTCTGTCACATTCCTATTACCCAACAAGAGAAGAACGTCCTTTGAAAATCAAGCATTAATTCTTTAAACACTGGCCATTTCCGATCTACTGTCAAATTTTTTTTTAATTCCAATCCTCCACAGTCAATTTCCGCCTCATGCCTTCATAATTGTCCTTGTTTAGATTTAAGACCCTCGTTTCAGATTAAACTATACCTTTTCAAACATAGTAGAAAATTTCTTTCAGACTATGGTCACAATTCTCTGACAACAAGATTGTTACTTAGCCCTTTCTTATTGCATGATGTCAGATGTAAAATAACCTGTGCTCTAGTTGATTCCTCAACATATTGCTCTGGAGAACCATCAAAAACATACTTCAGGAATTATTCCTCCATTCCATTGGTATTTATGAGATTACCTGTCTGTGTGTCTATATGTATATATACACACACATGTACACACATATATCTACATTATCACAACTGTTTGGTGGTCTATAAACCATTTCTTCCAATATTTGTTGACCCTTGCTGTTTCTTAACTCCACCTAAACAGGTTTCACTCCTGTTCTTTTGATGAAAGAACCTTACTCACAAATATGCCCTGTACACTGATCGCATCCCTGATTACAAGCACTACCTCAGCTCTTTTGCTTTTTCACCTAACCACCCTAAATGTTGACTATTCCTAAATATTCAGTTCTGAACCTTGGACACCCAATAGCCATGTCTTCATAATAGCAATTAAATTATACTTACACTCATGCCATCCATTCATCTATATTGTTGCAAATGTTGAGTGTGTTCAGGTAGAGTGCTTTCAATTCTGCCATTTTAACACTGTTCTGTACTTTGACCCTGGTTGTTTTGAGGTTATTTCTACTGCCTTCACTTTCATTGGCAGCTTTTCTGTTTCCTGTAACCGGCTTTATTTTTATTCTATCCAAATTCCCCGAGCAAATCTCCCTGCAAGGAGAGTTTCCTGCATCCTCTAACATGCATCACACACACTTTCTATTTAAATATACTTTCTATCTATCTTGTCATCCAAGGTGCCCTGCCTTCGAGTTCATTTATCCATTACCCTTGTTGATATGCACCTAGCCAATCCTAAATATCTCTTCCTCAAAGATCTTGTCTTGTTCTGTTCTATTTTCTTTCCTGTCAACGTTTGGTTGAGTTTTAACCTGACTCAATCTCCTCTCATCCCACTGAAGTTATCCCTGTTCTAATTTGGAAATTTTACTTTAGATTTTTCCTTGTTTTTCTCCATTACCAATTGAAACTTTATGGTACTCTGCCAATCACTCTGACCCCCAGAGTTGCCCAGAGACAAGTAGTCCACTCAGCGCAGCTCATTCCCCAGCACAAGATCCAGCAAAATCTCCTTCCTAGGCGTAGAGAACAAACCAGTCAAGGAAGTTCAGAAATCTCTCTCTGTCCTTACTTTCACAATAAGGAATTTGTTGTAATTGTAACAAGATCACCCAGACAGACCTCATCACATATAAGTTCCCTAATTGGGGCTGTTAATCTGGTCCAACCAGGGTGTCTCGGTTGACAGAAATAGACAGAAGTGTTAAGAGATTCTGTTCATTCCGAGAGCCGGCTCTGAGGAAACCGGACCAATGTAAATAAAGGATGACTTGGTGACAAGATACTGGCCTTTGTGGAGTTATTTTATAATTAAATATAAATTACTTTACTCGTGCTGTAGTTAAAATGTGGAAGTGGTTGAAGCCAAAGCTTAGCTGTGTTCGAAAGGAAACTAGTTGAGTAAATGAGAACAGAGGATGTACTATAAAGCTGCAATGACATAGATGGACTGGGAGAAGTCTTGTGCTGTGTATGAACACCAGCATAGCATTACTGGCCTCTGATGCTCAGTTTCTGTGTTGTATGTTCTGTGCATTTCTATAGTCCAGGAATCTTGAAGACAATCCCGAAAGGTTGGTGAATCAACACCATCCACTTGCACAAACTGGGGACACGGTCTAATGATCATGTGCAGGTATTCTGAGTAATGCTAAGAGCAGTTTTGTAATCTGGGCTCATACATTTATTTGGGGATTCTTTACTGAAGCCCTCTCAAATGATACCCTTCAACTAGCTTCACTAAAACACATTATAATTATCAGCTTGTTGTATATATGCCTTCCTCTGCACAGATTGCCTTCTGTGATTCTTACATTTGCAACAATGACTATAATCTGAAATTAACGTCATTGGTTGTGAAGGGCTTTGAGATATGATTGAGGACATCAGTTGTTCTTGTTATTATATTGAAATAACAGCCAAATTGTACACAGCAAGATAATCTGGTTTAAAGTGTTGGTTGAAGGATAAATTTTGGCCTCGTCATTGGCAAAAGAAATTGCTGTGGTCTTCTCTGAGTTAGAGATCATTAAATCTTAAATCTACCTGAAGGGCAAACAAGTTCTCAGTTAATCATCTGTTTAAAAGGCAACATCTCTGACAAATAAACTGTTTGTTTCCACTCATTAATGATACAAAGACTTGGGGGGCACATATTAACATTTTTGGTCAAGTGATGCAGGAGGAATGTGAAGAATAATTTTTTTCTTGATGTAGCAAGTAAGCAGAACAGTGGCTCAGTGTTTAGCACTGCTGCCTCATAGCGCCAGGTACCCTGGTTCAATTCCAGTCTTGGGAAACTGTCTGTGTGGAGTTTGCACATTCTTCCATGTCTCAGTGGGTTTCTTCCCACAGTCCAATGATGTGCAGGTGAGGTGGATTAGCCATGCTAAATTGCCCATAGTGTCCAGGGATGTGTAGGTTCGGTGGATTGGCCATGGGAAGTGTAGGGTTACAGGGATAATGTGGCGGGGTGAGTCTGAGTTGGATGCTCTTCAGAGAGTCAATGTGGAGTTGTTGGGCTGAATGGCCTGCTTCCACACTATAGGGATTCTATGAAGTGGAAATGACCTGGAAGTTGTTGCTTATGGAGGAAAGGGGGAGTATTAATGATTTCAAAAAGAAACTGGGTTGGCTCTTGGGGAAAATAAACTGGTTGTGGGGAGCTTGGAGGGAAATAGCATTGGCCAGACTGACCTACTGAGAGCTGCCAGGGAGTTGGTGGAATGAATAGCTTCCTTCTGCACTGTATTGACTCCATAATCACTCTGCACTTGAGTAGCAACATGGTGTTTGTATTCATTTCTCAGGAGTGTACTTGAACCCATGCCCTCTGTCATGGAGGTGACAGCTCCACTGACTGACCCACAACAGGCACAGTCTTTCTTCCTAGGGACAGTCTTTTCAACATCATCACCCACTTTCCTCTGCAGTTTGGGTGCTGATATAATGCAATCACATACACAACTGGACAGATATTATGTGGAGTCTCAGTCATTGGCTTCTAGTTCAATGTCTTCTTGTTTACTTTCTCTTTACCAACAGGGTTCAGCCTTCAGTAGCACAGGAGAATATGTCAAACTTTCTGCCCCTCTGGACACCATCAACCTACATCTTCGTGAGGGAGCTATTGTCCCCACACAGGTAATGCGTGGTAACCTGCCACAGAGCTTTCTGGTTCATACTTAGATTTTTTGTTTTTCTTTTTGCAACACATAAGTGCCAGCCAATGATGATCATCAACAAGCATGAATCTGTCTATCTTCCCTTGATATCCAATAGAATTGCCAATACTGGATCCCTCACCATCAACATCCTGTGTTTGCCAATTGACCAGAAACTTAACTGGACCAGATATGCCTTTATAACGTCTACAAGAGTGGGTCAGAGGCTGGGATTTCTCTGGAGAATAACTCACCAGGTGCACAAAAACATTAGCACTCTCAAATTCCCATCAAACTACGCACCACCACAGGGTCAAACCTCTGAGAACATTCTCCCTAACAGTACTGTGGGTGTACCTACACCACATAGATTTCAGTGGTTCAAGAACTCAACTTGTCATCTTCTCCATTACGGAGGAGCGGAACAATGGCTCAGTGCTGCATCACAGTCTCAGGGACCTGGGTTTGATTTGACCCTTGGGTAACTGTATATGTGGAGGTTGCATGTTCTCCCTGTGTCTGCATAGATTTCCTCTGGGTGCTCTGGTTTCCTCCCAAAGTCTGAAGATGCACAGGTTAGATGGATCAGCCATGCTAAATTGCCCATTGAGTCCAGAGATGTACAGGCTAGGTGGATTAGCCATGGAAAATACAGGCTTTCAGTAATAGGGTAGAGAGAGGGTCTGGGTGGGATGTTCTTCAAAGGATCAATGTGGACTCAATGGGCCAAATGGCCTGCTTCCACACTGTCTGAATTCAATGATTCAAACAGCATGGAGGAGCAACAAATGTTGACCTTGGTAGCGACATTCATATCATAGAAATAAATAAAAATAAATTATACCTCTTCCAAATTTCTACCAGGTTTGTCCTTAAATTGAGTCTGATTCTCCAGTGTCAAATTGAAACTCTATTTGGCCTCTCTTGTGCATGTACAAGAACCCACATACTATTTGAAGAAGTACAGGCGTTTTCTGCCTTATGACCTGATAAATATTGTTTCCTCAACCTACATCAGCATAAATAATTAACCACTGGTCTTTATCACATTGTTGTTTGTAATATTCTGCTGTTTTCAAACTGACTGTCACAGTTTTAACATGGAAACAGCGACTGCATTTCATGAGTTACTTAATTACATTGGAAGCTTCTTTGGGACATTTCTAAGATTGAAAGGCAAGAATGAAAACACATGTCCTTTCCTTTCCCTTTCATGATGCTGAAGTCTAATAGCTTTTCATTGGCAGGGAGGAGGCCATTCAGCTGCTCAAATTTGCTCTGCTATTCCATTAGGTTACAGCTGATTTTGTTCTCCAATTGCATATCCCTTCACAGTCCTACTCAACAATGCTTTCACCATCGCATGTTGATGCTCTGCCTCTGTTTCTGAACAGGAACCTGCCACAACCATCTGGGTGAGTAGTGGGAACCCTCTTCACCTGTTGGTGGCTCTTTCCCAGGATGCATCAGCAAAGGGCTACCTCTTCTGGGACGATGGGGAGAGCCTGGATACCTATGAGGGAAACAATTACACTTATGTTGAATTTGCTGTGGACAAGGTATGATCCTGAGCCCAACATTCCCTAAATCAGATATTGGCTGACATTTTATAGAATGCTAATTGATGATATTTCAAACTTATTTTAGGCTGGTTACTTCATCTATTTCTTACACCCCACTCCAGTCCTCTGTTCTCAGAGTTTCAATAACATGTTCATGTCAGTGTTGCATCACCTTGCACATTATCGACATTGAGATATTGACTCTTGTAATACAACATACCCCATAAGCACCATCTTCTCCACCTGTACAGCAGCCAAATACCCTCCTTGAACTGCGATCCAAGATTAGCTTGGAACTTACAACATCTAGTCAATTCTGGAGGGCTTCACATCAGATTCAGTTCATGGCGACTAGTAGATGAATGTGCAAATGATCAAGCCGAGCCCATGAGGGCAGTCCCAGGCTGTGAGCCTAATCCCAGTCCTGATCACCATTCAAAACCCCATTGGACATCTGCACTGGTGGGCAGTAGATAAGGCCTGCATTTTGTTCTGTGGTGTAACTATTTAAGGGTTGACAACTCTAGTTGGCTGTACTCCATGATATGTCATCACATTATCTCCAAATGGTCACACCCTCACCATCCTCCACCTGATATGTCACTCTCCCTTACTCCTGCCCTTCTCATAGACAAATGGGAAGTGAATAGACTCTTCCACTATCCTATTTCATCATGTCAGCTAAACAGTCTGCTTTCCCCATTTCTGATATGTATACAACAATAAACTAAAGTTTTCAAGGAGAATAAAGATTTTTTTTATTGGCCCTCTGACTTTTCTCTTGATTGTTTTCTCACAATAGTGTCCTGGAGATTTGTCTCTAATTTCTGGAACACAGGGTAACCGTTCTTCACACATGAGTTAGGAAAATACATTCGGGGAAAGCTTTTAAAGGCATTCAAGTGTTTTAAAGCAGCCCAGAAGTCTGATATATTTTAGTAAGAAGAACACAGACAGACAATGCAAAATAAAGAGGACAAATCTGAAGCAGGTCCAGGATCAAAAGGACCTGGGGTTTATATGTGCATAAGTCATAAAAATAGGCAGGACCTGGTGAGAGTGCGGTTAATAACCATACTGTCCCTTAGGCTTTAATAATAGGAACATAGAGTATAAGGGCTGGGTGGTTGTGGTGAACTCAGCTGGAGTATTGTGTCTCATTCAGGGTTACAAGGAGAAGCAGGGGAGTGGCATTAAATGACATGCTCATTTTGGAGAGCTGGCACATGCATAGTAGTCTAAATAGTCTCTTTCTGCGCAGTAACATTTCTGTGGTTCTACAAGAAGAGAGATCTGAGTTTTTCACTCGGTATTGCGTCTTATGGCCATGTGTTTTAATAGACAATAATATGATTTCTCAGGTACCCTTTTTACTGGATCGCCATGGTGACCCCTAACTGTCTAAGATTGCATAGGCTTATTGTTTAACCTGACTATCTCCTGAGTGTCGTGTTCTCTGATTGAATCTTTCTTATAATGTTGTATGTTTACACTGTAGAACCAACTGATCTCCAAAGTGGTCCATGTGAACATTGAGGCTACTTACATCAAGGTGAACACCTTAAGTGTCTATGGAGTCACGTTTCGACCATTGAAAGTTATTGTAAATCAGCAGCCAGTTTCCTTTTCCTATTCTTCAAACCAGGTAAGGCCTGATATTCCATAACTTCACCATCAATCATTCCTTTACATCACTGCTCATTTTTCAAAGGTGTGTTGCCTCTGTCACCCCCACCTCAGTTGTCTCCTTCCTCGATATTTTGTCCTCCAGCTATGTTGATCTCTTGCCTCTGATACACATCTGCCAGCCCCACTTTTCCTATCACCATCTTTTTCTCTGGCACCTCATCTCTGTCACCCTGTACCTTTCCATAATCCTTCAACAATCTGCATATTTCCAACTCTAGCCTCCTGTGTCTTGTCCCTTCCATTGTCCCTCTCATGGTCTAAGTCCAGCTCTGAAAATATCTCCCTGAACATGTTTGCCTGTCTATCTTTCCTCTCCCTCCCCCTTCAAGCTATTTTTAAAAACTTATGTGGCTAGGTCTTTGATCCCCTGTTCTAATGGCTCCTGCTTGAGATCCTTGTCAAATTTGGTCAGATAAGGTTCCTGTGAGGTATTTTGGGACATATCATTCATGTCAGGCACTGTATTTTGACTGGTGCTGATGTAACATTCACTTACTGTCTTTGTATTCATCATTCTTTGGAAAAACAGAAAGTTTATGGACTAAATTATGTGTGAAAGACCACTATTTTGAATGAATATTTTATGGTGCATATTTCCTTGCAGGTTCTGACAGTTGACAATCTCCATCTCCCCCTTGAGAAAGAGTTCCACATCTCATGGTCATAACACCTTGGAGAAAACTTCAGAATGAGCAAACGTCCTGATAGGCAGACCAGGCCTGTGCTTGCCTCCTGTATGAAGCGATACAAACCTTCTGGAAATATACAGCAGACCAGTTGACAGCTGACAACAGAAAACAAGGGTGGGCTTTTGGGTGTGCACCTTTCTTGAAAGAGGCCCATTCTTCCAAAGCAGCTCTATGCAAACATACTCAAACATAATTTGCATTCAGGTTGAGTCTTTAATTAAATAAGGTTGTCCCTCAGCCAGTGAGTTTTGAAAATCTACTTTGAATGTTTTACTCATGTTGTCTGGTCTCTGATGTCTTTCCGGAATCTGTGGTTTTCAGATTCTGGTTCTTTTCTTCGCTCCCTTATTTAGCTTTAATTCCTTATTTCCATTTCCCCATCAAATTATGTTCAACTTAACTCTGTACTGCTTGGCAAAGTTGATATTGAGATGATTCTGGTGTTGATGTGTAAAATAAGGCCTTCCAGGTAGCCTGCTGTGTAAACGAGAATAAATGAAATCTCTTTGTCTTCCGTTCATCAGGACATATGGAAAAAAGTCAAATTTCAAAAGAAGCAGCAATTTATATTGCATGAAGAAAGCCTATTGATTGGTCAGATTTGATGAGTTGAGTTATTGACATGGAGAATGCATTAGTGATTATTGTTCACTATGATTTTGTTGAAAAACGTGGTGTGTGACAAATTCCTTTTTAACTTTTTATTTATTCACAGATGTGTCTATTGTATTTACTGCTGATTCCTAATTACATATGGGAAGGTAGTGGTGAGCCTCCTTGTTGAAGTGCTGCAATCCTTGGTGTGTAGGTACACACAGCTTTCTGTTAGGGAGAGAGTTCCAGAGTTTTGACCCAGTAATAGCGAAGGAACAGCAATTATAGCTCCATGTTAGGATGGTATGTAACCTGGAGGACAGTGCAGGTGGTGATGTTCTCAGGCTCTGCTGGCCTTGTCCTTCTAGATTGTAGAGGTCACAGGTCTGGAAAATGCTGCAGAGGGCAGGTTCCTGCTGACGAATGTATGTAACTTCCACCAAATATAGATGAAAGATATTGCAAGCTCAGATAAGGCCATAACATTGGTCTTGGCAGCAATAGTAAGTAGGGCAGTGAGGCCTGAGCCATTTGCACAATATGCAAGCTTGACACTAAAATATTGCGCATCAAAGCTATCTGATGAAATACTAGCTATCGTTTCACACTGTTTCTATGCACCAGCCACACAATTGCTGTTTTTGATTCCCATCTTGCCCTCCTCTAGCTTATCTCTCCATGGTTCAGGCTCTCTGCCTTTATTCCTGATGAAGGGCTTTTGCCCGAAACGTCGATTTTGCCTGTCCTCGGATACTGCCTGAATTGCTGTGCTCTTCCAGCACCACTAATCCATAACATTGGTCTTAGCAGCAATAGTAAGTAGGGCAATGAGGCCTGAGCCATTTGCACAATATGCAAGCTTGACACTAAAATATTGCGCATCAAAGCTATCTGATGAAATACTAGCTATCGTTTCACACTGTTTCTATGCACCAGCCACACAATTGCTGTTTTTGATTCCCATCTTGCTGACATCAATCCAAAAAGACGTTCTACTTACAACTTGGAAGTGCCTGGTGTTGGACCAGGGTGGACAAAGTTAAAAATCACAACACCAGGTTATTTGGAAGCACTAGTTTCCAAATAAACCTGATGGACTATAACCTGGAGTTGTGTGATTCTTAACTTTACCTACAACACAAGTGAGTGATGAGTGATTTGAAATTCAGTGCTGGTGTTTGGTATCAAATGTCTCTGGCCTTTTGCAGCTGGTAGAGTGTTAATTGTACTCAGCCAGCCCATGGTTGCAAAACTCGAAACAAGACATTTAAGGTCAGATGTCAATCCACGAGTGGGCAACATTTACTGAGTCTCAACATGCTAAGAGTTGTTCTACCAATTTGACATCATCAGTCAGGCTCAGAAGTTTTATATATTCATGTGCAGGGGCTTGTCCACTGCTAGAGAAAGGAACTTTCTCAGGCATTACCCCTTTTCTGAATGAAACAATAACATGGGCAATAATAATTCCTTAGTGCGTTCTTCATGGCAATGCCTCAACCAATCAGAGATGTCTTGGCAACCAATTAGCACCCGTTTATCAAGCAAGAGAAATTGCTATTTCCTTTGAAGTTTGTATTCTTGTATCTGTCCTGATGAGCACAAGTTGAAAAGCTTTGAAAACATCTCACTTTTCAACAGAACTACCAATCTACAACTAATCAGTTCAATCTCTGCCCTTTAGCTGTGCTCACTTACTTGCTAAAACAAGTAGTGTAAATACTTGATCAAATAGGGAAAGATCTCTTGTATTTAAAAAAAATTCTAAATAAAGGTTTGATGTGGATACACTAAGTCATTTTGATTTGGTTCCTTTTTTACCCTGTGAACTCAATGGAACTATACAAGATGAAGTGTTATGGTGAAAGAGTGATGGAAACAGTTTCAAAGCTTTCCAAAGGGAATTGGGTAACTACTTTAAGGGAGAAAATGTGCAGGGCTGTACTGAAAGGATAGAGGAAGAGTTATCACGGGAATTATAGCTCTTAAAAGATGTATAGATGTGATCAACTTGGATTTCCAGAAGGCATTTGACAAGATGCCACCTTGAAAGTTGCAATGCAAAAGAAGAGCTTGTGGAGTCGAGGTTTATTATATTAGTTTAGAAGATTTTTAGGTGTAACAGTCAGTGTGCCAAAGGAATTTATGCTGAAGTCTCAGCTGTTTACAATTTATGTCAATAACTTGAATGATGGCACTAAAAATATGATTAAGAAATTTGCTGATGACACAAAGACAGAGGAGCAAGTTGTGAAGAAACCTAAGAAGAATGCAAATTGATATAGTTGGATCAGGTGAGAAGGCAAACATTAGGCAAGGGGAGTACAATATGAGAATATTTGAACTTGTCCACTTTAACTTGAAGAAGAAATCATTGTGAAGTGGGAGATGGCACGGGGCAGGGTGGCATTAGGTTCACAGATACACAAGATGGCCAACGGACCACAATATGGAGAGAGACAGCAAACACAGACACTGCCTGGGGCCACCAGAATGCCAACACAATGCCCTCACAGCCTGGTTGATTAGTTGAAGGCGGGTGGGGTAGAGAATACACATGAGTAGCGTATATTGCCTGCTGAAGTGTCTGGGTCCAGCCAACACCTTTGTTAGAAATGCTAACAGTTTGATACTGACTCAATACAGGGGTGATAAAAGCCAGGGCTGCAGTAATTGCCGTTCTCAGGAAGGGCAATTAACGCCCATTACTACAGCAATGGATTTCCATGCCGACATTGAAATTGACAATGTCTGCGCTGAAACCGACAACGACCGCGCTGAAATTAACAAAGGCTGCGCTGGAACTGACAATGACTGCAACAACACTATCAACGATTCTGCAATGTTTATAATAAACAAACTATGTTACAGAGACAATAACCTCATCACTCACCTATTATATCACAAAATGTATAAAGGTATCTTGACATGTGCTCCGTGCTGAGAGAAGACTCGCAGCTGACCACTGTGCTGTTGTTGTCTTTCTCTCCTCAGCGATCCGGTATTTTCCTTGTACAATAAACTCTGTCATTAAACCCGACTCTGACTCTGAGGCTGGTGATTTTCCCCACAACAATAGGCGCTGCAAGCAGAGTTCTTATTACTGTTTGTGTACCAATTAGCAGGCCTAAAAGAAGGCCTCCACGAGTCGGTGGAGAAAGGACCAGGAACAGAGCTGGAGGACAGAATACAAGAGTTAGAACAGAGAACAACGTAAAATACTGCAGCCACTGCAACAGAACCGGACACATACAAGCAGTGTACTGGGGACAGCATGGGACACCCCCAAATACTGCGGAACCACGGGAATCCCGAGGTCAGCAGAGCTGATACCCTCACAAATAGGGGCAGCTGGTTAAGGGAGAGGGCAGAATTTATGTGCCCGCAGTAATAGGAGGGAGGAAACGTGAAATTATAGTAGACACAGGAGCGGCTGTATCCATCACAAACTTAGCTTTACCCCACACAAATAAAATGATTCACTTAACTGGAGTAGGAGGGGATAAAACACCAGCTTACCAAAGCAAAACTACGCTCGTAGAAATAAACAATATATATATACCCATGAGATTCTATGTACGCCAAAATAACAAGGGCACCATAATGGGCAATGATCTCATGAAAGAATATAATGTTCTAATCGATTGTGCAAAAGGGAAATTGATTTGGCCCAGACAGTACGGTCAGAAGACTGAGATTGGGAAACTTACAAGTCACCTTGAAACTATTAAAGTGGCTACTGTCACCAGTAGGGACTGGAACCTCAAAAAGGGGGGATTCGGAGCCATCTGTGCCTCCGTCCCCGGAGCATGGGCAGAAACAAAGTTACATACAGGTCTAGTAATATAGACCCAATAAGGGTTCCGGGACCAGAGAATAAGCCCCACCGGCATTACCCAATAAAACCCGGAGCAGGAAAAGCAGTTGTAAAGATAGTGAAAGGGGGAATCTAGTGAAACAGAGAATCCTGAAGGCAATCATGCTGGATGTCTTGAAACAGGTAACGGTGGATAAATCCCCAGGACCCGATCAGGTGTACCTGAGAACTCTGTGGGAAACTAGAGAAGTGATTGCTGAGCCTCTTGGTCTGTTTCCATGCTGTACATCTCTTAAAAAAAAACACAAGTACAACTAATTCTCCAATGTGGCCAGTACTAAAGCCTGATGGGAGCTCCAGGCTCACTATTGATTATACTGGAGTAAATAAGGTCACCCCCAACTTGCACCCCATTGTAGCAGATCCCTCCACCATTTTAAACGGCTTGGACCCTGAGCACAAGATTTTTACGGTTTTAGACATAGCCAATGGGTTCTGAGTACCAGAATAAATTAGCTTTTACAGTAAGGGACAGGCAGTACACGTGGACTCGCCTGCCACAAGGGTTCCACAAAAGTCCCATATTTTTCACAAGGTGATGACCGACATTCTGAAGAGAGTAGATTTACCAGAGGGTACTGGGGTAGATGATACTGGGGGGAATTGATGGAAGTCAGTCCTTACAGGTAGCAGAGCTGGTAGCACTCACTAAAGCACTGGAACTAGCAAAAGGAAAAATTATGAATATATATATATATACATTTACAGACAGTCAATATGCCTTTGGGGTAGTCCATGACTACATGGTGGCATGGGGTAGAAGAGGGTTCACCACCGCGGGAGGAACCCCTAACAGACACCAATTAAGAATTCAGGCACTATTGCGTGCCAGTGAACAGCCAAAAGAGGCTGCAGTAATAAAAATAAAAGCCCATCAAAAGGAGCCAGCAAAAGAGAGTCCAAATTGGCTAAAATTCAAGGGAAACCAGGCAGCAGACTAAGCAGCTCAGCTCAGAAAGCACTAGAACAAGAAGCCATTGATGAGGTTGCAATAGCCATTATTGAACTAGCAAAAGACACTATCTAAACTCAGCAGCTACAGGAGGACACCCCACAGGGAGAGAGAGAGAGAGCAATGTGAACTGCAGGGGGATTCAAAGGGGAGGATGGTGTCTGGAGGTGAGCAGACAAGGTGGTAGCACCAGCATGTATACAGAACACATTGCTTGAACTGTCCCACGGGCTCTCCCATACAAGCAGAGAGACCATGATAGCAAGCCGAGGGAGAGAGTGGTGGTGGTGGAAGGTAATAGGAAGAGACGTAGCCAACCATGCACACAACATAACCCAGGGAGACCCATAAAGGTTAGGATGGGACACCAGCCCAGACCATGGAACCCTGGGAACACCTTCAGATAGGGCCACTATCACCCTCCCATGGGAAAACATACTGCCTGGTCATCATAGATCAATTCATCCAGTGGGTAGAAGCATTCCCGACCAAAAGCTCCACTGCGACCACTGTAGCCAGAATATTAGTGGAGGAGGTAATCCCCGAGTGGGGGTACCCCTCCAGATCAAGTCCGACCAAGGGACACATTTTACAGGCAAGGTCATGAAGACTGTCTTACAATTAGATTGGATTAGATTCCCTACAGTGTGGAAACAGGCCCTTCGGCCCAACCAGTCCACACTTACCCTACAAAGAGGAAACCACCCAGACCCATTTCCCTCTGACTAATGGACCTAACACTATGGGCAATTTAGCATGGCCAATTCACCTGACCTGCACATCTTTGGACTGTGGTCGGCATTAGACAAAAATTTCACTTTCCTTATCACCCCCAGAGCTCAGGGATGGTAGAGAGAAAGAACAGTACGCTCAAAAATAAGGCTATGCAAACCTCAGGCAGAGCATGAGCTGAGGTGCAGCCAGCCATACTAATGAAATTAAGAGCCACCACGAATCAGACAACCGGGCTAACACCATCTGAATTAATGACCGGGCGAGCAATGCAATTGCCAGAGACAATAACCACAGGTGGCACCGATGTGGGTCCACTAAAAGACAAAATTCAGCGATATGTGATAGAATTAAGCGCTCAATTGAAAGTGATGCAGAAGTCTGTGATTGATAAACAGGACAAAAAGGACAAGGCAGGGGAATTGGAAATCTTCCCTGAGATCTCAGCAGCAGGAATCTGCCCCCTAGTGCGAGTACTGCCCGACAAACCAGGCTTTGCCCCAAAATGGAATGGACCATATGACATGGTAATAAGTGGGGACACCTGGGCCTGCAGAGATATTAAAGGGAAAGGCACATGGAAGCACTGGACCCAACTCAAACCCCTTAAAGACTCCTGTGACCAAACTAATGTCATTGACCATTCCCCAGGTGCAGACAGGAACAGTGGACAAGACGGTCATCCCGGGGGGGGAGTACCGAAAACATAACAAAACAAATCATACGGCACGACTGCACCTCCTGATGAAAGCAAAGACTTTGACTGATAACTTTATTTCAACATCCAAATGTAAAATCTTTATGTATTTCACTATGTTTAAGTGTCGTGACTGTTGAGAGCATGTCAGGATTTGAAGAAAACCTCTTGTATAAAACCCACCTAAGTTTGCATGGAACCAAACTGTCTGCGACCCACTGGTGCAATCAGTGGAGTTCCTTTTTGTGACAACCCCGGTGTGGACCCCTCACGACCTGTATACAGTGGACACCTCGGGAGCACCGTGTAAGGGGCAGATAAGAAAATACAAACGGGGACTCCAGGCTAGATGTGTGCAGCTGGGCAGGACCACTGGCCCATGGGGCTGGGGTCCCCAGCCTAGGGAAAGGAAGACCCATTTAAAATCCGGTAATTACCCACTCTGTTTCACAGAGCAGAGATAGGGATGCATTTATGCCTTGGTTCCCAAAAATGACTCATGCGACCAGACTCAGTGCACTTACCAGCTCCGTACAGTCATCAGGGGACAGTTTACCTGCACCTGCAGCAAGCAGGCATGCTTGAATGTGACCGCAGGCAGACAATTTATATGTGGTCAGTGCAATGGCACCCATGTCAGCTCTGGGGGGCACTCGGGGGATCAGGGGTGACATGGGTGGACTGATGGATGGAAGGACAAGACAATGTATGTTTCTAAGCAGCGAAAGGATTTGTTTTTCTATTTAAGGGGACTTTTGCGACAGACGGCCCAGACCTCCCAAACCTGTTCACAGTAGGGACAATTGCACCCCTTACTGTACCATGCCCCAGCGGGGGACACGTTCAGAGAAGGATAGTGACCCGCTCCATCAGTCAGGAGTTCTGTGCTGACTGGCAGGTCCCCACCACTTTGGGATCATCTTTGGGATACGGATTCTTGGGATGTCTATCTTTGGGGGATCGCATCAGGGGTCATCAGTTTTAAAAACCAAAATTATCTTGTATGTGGTCTGACTATCTTAGGCAATAATACCTCAAAAGCTCTGGAAACAATTAATACAGAGCTGGCTGAACTCAGACTCTACACACAGCAGACATGTTATGCGGTGGATTATCAATTAGCACAACAAGGGGCGTTTGTACAATTATTGGTGTCAGTTGTATCATCCATATTATTGATGCCTCTTATAACATTACAGAAGCCATCAAGAATATCCAAGACCAGCTAGATAGTTTTCAACAGGGAGCCACAATTACAGACAGCTGGCTAAATTGGTTGATAGGTAAATCTTGGAGACCCTATTTGGCACATGGGGTAGATCTTCTCATTGCACTCATGCTGGTATTCTGTGTGGGCCCTGGGTGTTTAAAGCTCTGCTGTAAGGCACGACTGACGAGAACTGTACCAGCAGTGAGTTCCCCAACGGAAGAGCCCCCAACAAAATTGACACTCCATGATACCCCTCGGGAGGAGGAGCTTCTAGAGATGACCTACCTGTACATATAAATTGGATCATCTGCGGGAGATCTTTGAAGTCGCCTTCTTGACCACAAAGTGGGGAATGAAGTGGGAAATGGCACGGGGCAGGGTGACACAAGGCACATGGACACACAAGATGGTTGCTGAGCCATAAGTTGGCCACTTGACACACAAGATGGCTGCCAGACCACAAAATGGAGAGAGACAGCAGAGCAAACACAGACACTGCCTGGGCCCACCAGAACATCAGCACAATGCACTCACAGCCTAGTTGATTAGTTTAAGGTAGGTGGGGGAGAGAATACGCGGGCAGTGTATACTGCCTACCGAAGTGTCTGGGTCCTGCCAACACCTTTGATAGAAATGCTAACAGTTGATACCGACTCAATACAGAGTGATAATAGTAATCGCCCTTCTCAGGAAGAGCAATTAACACCCATTACTACAGCAATGGATTTCTGCACAGACATTGAAACTGACAATGTCTGCACTGAAACTAACAACAACCACACTGAAATTAACAAAGGCTGCGCTGAAACTGACAATGACCAAAACTATTAACAATTCTGCAATGTTTACAATAAACAAAGCATGTTACGTAGACAATAACCTCATTACTGACCTATTATATCACAAAATGTATAAAAGTATCTTGACATGTGCTCTGGGCTGAGAGAAGACTCGTAGCTGACCTCCGTGCTGTTGGTGTGTTTCTCTCCCCGGAGCTCCGGTATTTCCTTGTACAATAAATTCTGTCATTAAACCCCGACTCTGACTCTGAGACTGGTGATTTTCCCCACAATTGTATTATTTAAATGGGAGAGTCTACAATACTCTGTGCTACAGAAGGATTCTGGTAATTGAATCATTAAAAAGTTAATATACAGGTACAGCAAGTGATTAAGAAAGTAAATTGAACATTATCATTTATTGTAAGGAATATGAAATATAAAAATAGGGATGTTTTGCTACAGTTATACAGGGTTTTGGTGAGACTACATCTGGAATAGTGTGTAGTTTTAGCTTCCATATGTAAAAGATATGATTGCATTGGAAGAAGGACAGAGAAGATTCACTTAACTGATTTCTGTGATAAAGGGATTGTTGGTTGGACAGTTTGCCTCTACAATGATTTGAATTTGGAAGAATGAAAGGTGATCTTATTGAATCACATAAAATCGATTTTGGGGGAGGGGAAGGATTTTGACTGGGTGAATTCTGAAAGGGCGCTTCCCCTTGTGAGGGTTCTGGAACTATGGAACACAAAGGTCTCCTATTCAATACAAAGATTTGTTTTTCTTTAAGCATTGTTAGTTTGTGGAATTTTCTCCCTAAGAGAGCAGTGGAGATAGGGTAACTGAATATTCTAAAAGCTAAATTTGATACATTTCATGCTTGCAAAGAGAGTCAAAGTTGGTAGTGGATAGACAAGAATATGGGGCCACAACCCAATCAGTCAAATGCTACAGCAGGATTGAGGGGCCGAGTGGCTTAATTTTTGTGTTAAGAGCAAGAACAGTCTTTATAGACTGGATTGCCTCTTCTGTGCTGTATGATTCTATAACAGACTGAAGAATCCATCATGAATCGTCAATTTTGGTGTTTTGTCAGTGTGTGGACTTCTTTAAATCCAGACTGAAGTTTGAAACGGTGCAGGATTTTGGTAGATCAGATTGGAGGTGATTTTGGGCATGTATGTGGTGTAAAGTTAATTTTATTACCCAGTCTGCCTCCGAGCACAGTTTTAAAATCAGAGCTCGCCCCCAAACACCTGGTTGAATTCGACATTTAGTAGGACCTGAAAATAGTGGAATCCTCATCTCACTCATTCTTCCCTTCCTGTTTCTAATACAAGTTTTAATATCCAATTTTTGATTTGTCCTCAGGAAATATATGTCACTACCAAAGCTGGTGACCAGTGTCCATGTCTAGTGTCCTAAGGAAGCATTGCCAGTTATTCTTGAATGAAGGTAGTCCATGTGGTGAATGTGTGTTAGGGAGGTTGTTACAGCACGTTAACTCAAAGGATGAATGAATATTGATAGATGTAGTCTATTGGTGTTCTCATAGTATTGGTGCTTAGGTTCAGCTCACTATAAGTGTGTGGTGGAACTGGATGGCGATATCAAACAATTTCCTTTTGTCTCAGTTTTCTCAGTGTTTACTTGTATCCTACACAGTGGTCTGCTCTTTTTCCACATTTCTCTGTTGAATAAGAGGCCAAATACTAATGCTGCCAGCTATAGAATGGTTTTGCAGTTGAGCAGCAGGTAATCACTCCTGATGGTACACACTCATATTCTAAAAGGAACCTGCAGGATATTTTTAACGGAATATCCTTCTCACCTGTCCACTACTTGAATTATGAGTCATAGAAAATAAGCAAGAACTTGCACTTATCAAGCATTTTCACAAACTCAAAAATGTATTTTATCCAATGAAATACTTTGTGACATTTACTCACTCTTGGATTGTTGGAAATATAGCCAAAATTATGCATATAGCATAATCTATTAAATACAATAATGACCAGAGCATTACAAAAAACTGGCCAGGATACTAGGCTCGAGGATATTTCACGTATACCTGGGGACAGACAGGGCCTCTGTTTAATGTGAAAAATAGCACTGACAGCAGGACTCTATCAGCACTAGCTTTTGTGCCAAATTCATGGAATGATACTCAAAGCCTTGAGATGCTGATTTGACAGTGACAGTGTTGCCCAGTGGGCTACAAATGACAACCAATATGTATAATTTCCCCCTCTTTCGCAGGTTCTGTTTCAGAGATGAGCCCAAGGATTAGCATTTTAGGAAAACAAAGTTAAATTTCTCTCAACTTAAACTTAGGCAGTATATGGAATCAAATCACTGCAGCCTGAGTACACAGAGGATATTTTAATAGATGTTTTTTTTCACTCACAGTTCAACATTTACTTTTAATAATGAGTCAGAAATTGATGATGTTTATTCTTTGACAATGAAATGAATTGTTTAAGAACTTTTTTGCATTTTCGTCAAAACATGATTAGCAATGAATAATAAAAGGGAGCTAATCAGAGAAAGGAGGGTGAAAGGACAAGGATGATTGGGGGAGTGGCGGAGGATGGGGACAAGTGACAGAGGAAAGAGGGGCAGAATGCAAGGGACGAAGGAATAGAGTGGACGACATTGTAAGGTTATTCTTTACAAATGATATTCCAATCTAGTAACACAGAATCTGACCCAGAATGTGCAAATTACTTGAAAAAAGTTTGACAGGAACCTTAAGGAGGTATTCAGTTAGGGATTAGCAACATCCAATATGTGTAACTCTCAATGAGGCTGATGCAGCAAGTGCTAATGGACGGTCTAGGCCATCATTGTACTAGCACTGAGTGCTCCTGATCTCAACAGATAGGAAATTGAGCCTGTGAGATTTTGAAACAAAACCTGTGCTCTGTGGCCAAAAATCTCTAAATGTGGATAACATTGTGTGCTGACCACACACTACTAAGCACAAGCTGCTACCACCCTGTGCCTACCCCCTCCATTTTATTCATTCTTTGTACACTTCGCATTGAGTTAATGTCTCTTGGACCATCTTGATCACTGTTCTTCACTACCAGTGGGCATCCCTCAGCTCAGTGACGCTCTTCAGGAAGTGGCTGTGTGTGGCATAGAGTTGGAGATTTTGGTCAATATCAGCCCACTGGACAGAGCCAGCATCATCACCTGAATGCAAATCCAACTGTCCCACACTGTCTCCTGGAAAGAGAGAAAGAATATTACTGACAGACATATTAATGCAATCCTTCTCATAAATGAAGAAGAACTTGTATAGTTATTGTGCCGTTCATCAATTCAATACAGTCAATGATGTATTTTGAAATGTAATCACTCTTGGAATATTGGAAATGTGGGAGAGAAATCTGGTCCTCTTCCTCATCCCATCTCTCCTCCCTTTCCTGCTCTTCAACATCCAACTCCCCATCTTATCTTCCTCCTCCTCGATCTTCTCTTCCCTCTCCATATCTCCAACTTCTCTTTTTCTCATGTACCTGTCTCATCATGAAAATTTATTGCCACCGTTTCCACCCAAGCATTGTCAGTGTTTCGAGGATCATCCACGTATCCTGCATACACCTGGATGGGAAAATTAAGAAAACAAATACAGTGAACAGGCTGCACTGAATTAGGTTAGTCCAAGTTCTTGACAATGATTCACATGGAACTGGTCCACCTCTTTCCTAGCATTAACAGGAGTCCCATCCCAACTCCAGTTCCAGAGTGAGACCTGGAAAAGACACATAAGATTTTCTCTGCTTACTCACTTCCTTGGAATTCTCTTTACTGAAAATACTTTGGAACAGTCTCCTCAAGCGATTCTTCTCAGACGTGGAGGCAGCCAGAGAATCAAGAGCTTCTTCCCCAAACTCACGTTTCAGGGTCACTGACACAAGCTCCCCATCATCTACCATGCCCTACCAAGAGAGGGAGAGACTATTAAAAAGTAAAAACAGAGGTTAGAACATCAACCTTTTTGCCTGTGCAGACTTGAGGGAGCACTACCTTATTGAAGATGCAGGCGTTTGGTTGTGGCATTAAACTGAGACCTCGTCTGCCTGTTCAAGTGGTGGCAAAAATATCCCATGACACACTTTTGAAGAGCAGGAGAGTTATCCTGGACAGTATCTGTACCTTGCTGAACATCCAGTCATCCACCAGGATCACTCAGCCCTTGGTCAAGACATGGGCAAAAGAGCTGAACTCCAGAAATGAATAAAGGCTGTTGACATCAAGGCAGTGTGGCATTAAGGAGCCTGAACAAAACTAAAGTCAAAGTGATTCAGGGAGAAAACTTTCTGCTGGTCATCCCGAGTACAATAGAAAACAGTTGTGATTGTTGAAAATCAGTGTCGGTGTTCCTCAGGGTAGTGTCCTAAGTCCAACCAGTTTCAGCTGCTTCATCAAGACTTTTACTCCATCATAGGGTCAGAGGTGGGGATGTTTGCTAGTGATTGCACAATGGTCAGCACCACTCTCCACTCCTCAGATACTGGAGCAGCCTATGTCCAAATACAGCAAGACCTGGACAAAATTCAGGTTTAGGCTGATAACTGGCAAATAACATTCATGCGAATGACCACTTTAGCAAGAGACAATGCAACATTCAGCCCATTGAGTCCACATCAATGCTCAGAGCATCCCACCCAGACCCACCTCCTATCCTTTCCCTGTAATTGTGCAGTTCCCTTGGCTAATTCACCTCATCTGCACACCTTTGGACTGTGGGAGGAAACCAGAACACCTGGTGGAAATCCATGCAGACACAGGGAGAGTGTGCAATCTCCACACAAACAGTCGCCTGATGCTGGAATTGTACCTGGATCCCTGGTGCTGTGAGGCAGCAGTGCTAGCCACCTTGCCGCCCAACTTGATTAGCACACAGTTCATGTGTTCAACATTTGCTCCCTTCACCATTGACATACAATGGCAGTAGTATGCACCGCCTATGAGATGCATTACAATAAATCACCAAGGCTCTTTCGACTGCATCTTCCAAACCCATGACCTCTATAAGGCGTACCACCATCTGCAAGGTTTATCCCAAGCTCCTCACCATTCCTGACATGGAACGGCATCATCATTCTTTCTCAGTTGCTGGAACTGGATTCTGATGCTCACTCTCCAATAACTTGCGTGTGCTTATACCTGAACCATATTAACTGTACCATTTAAAGGCAGTCCATTACCACCTTCTTGAGGGGAATAAACACTGGCCCAACTAGTGATGCTAAGATCCTAAGAAGAAATAAAAACCATTGGGGAACAAAACAACTTGGGCCTTAGGGTTATGAGGGTAACTGGTTAGAGCAGGAGGGATTGAACAGAGCGAATACATAACGATCTAATGTAAGTGCTCATCTGCACTCACCCCAGGAATTGCCCATTCTCCACAATCCTTTCGTTTTATTGTAACAAACTGCAGGATAGGTTTGCCGGATTGCTCATGAATCACCTTCTCTCCTGCCTCTCTCTTCCATCTGCAAGAGAGAAGGAAAACATCCATCAGACAGCAACAAAATGAGGCCTTAAAAGTCACAATGACCATTAATAAAGAAATCTGTCACAGTGTGAGAGCTCGGAGGGCAGAGGTGACAGTGAGGTGAACTACAAAATGACAAACATTTTCTTGCAGTCCTTTTGAAATTGCAAGGGATTTTGATGCGGTAAATAAGGAGGAACAATTTTCGGTGACAGGAAGGTCGATAACTAGTATGTACAGGTGGAAGTGGGTACTATAGATGATGGAGATTAGAGTCAAGATTAGAATGGTGCTGGAAAAGCACAGCAAATCAGGCAGCATCCGAGGAGCAGGAAAATCGATGTTTCGGATAAAAGCCCTTCATCAGGAACTAGTGTGTACAACTGAATGGCTTGCCAAGCCATTTCACAGGGCAGTTAAGAGTTAGAAGTCAAATGTTGGCCAGACAGGGTAAGAAAGGCAGATTTCCTTTCTCAAAAGATATACTGAACCATGTGATTTTATCACAGTCTGGTAGTTTCATGCTCATAATTAGTGTTACTGGTTTCTTAATCCACTTTTATTAATTGTTTAATTTAAATTCCACCAGCAGTTGTGGTCAGTTTTGAAACCATATCGCTACACCATTAGCCTGGGTCTCTCATTTACTGGACTCCTTGAAGTTCAATAGCACTGTATCACTTGAATCCCCCACTATCTACAACCTGGAGTTTACTATTACTGGACCAGCTACATAAATACTGTGGTTACAGAACAGATTCAAGGCTGGGAAATTGCACAGCAAATAGCATGCCTGCTAAAATCCCTGAAGATTGCCCAATATCTACAAGGCACAGTAAGGTGTAATGAAATAATCAACACTTTCTTGGATGAGCATAGCTTCCACAATACTGTGGCAAACATCCAGTTGACGGTTCATCTGTTTTAGTATATTTTTCTTTCATTTTATGAACTAAAGTTAGTAGGAGAGAATGAATAAATGAAAATGAAGCACCTTGAAGCCCACAGCATTAAGAGCTTCGGGTTATGTTGCTGTAAGAGGTTAACAAGTATGAAGGTAAGGTCGTTAAAATGCTGGGCTTTAGTGATTGCCCAGAACACCTGAAAGAAATGTCAAGCTCAGTAGGTTACCCATGTTTGTTTAGTAAAATCAAAGTTTTAAAGCTGGAGCTATTAAAACATCAGGTGGGCTCACTAATGTGGCGAAAGCTTGCACTAATGGCAGTCCACATAGAGTTAGAGCAAAATGAGCTTAATAATATCCAGTAAATTCTAAAGGTCAAGTTAAGCACAGCTTGGAGACTGGTGGAGTTTAAAAAGCTCTTTGGTTGAAATTTACCTAGATGTATTACTGCTGGGAGACGGCTGACATGGGAGAAGTGGGTCCAGGCGGCAAAGGGGCTGCTGTTAGGAGACTCCAGGCAGTTAGGGCTCAGGAAAAATATCAGAGAGTGATGGCTCCATGGCACAGCACCAGGTTAGATTAGAAAAGTGTTGTGAATTACTGATAGTTCAATGTAGCTGAGTGGGTGAAGAATGACCACAAACAGAGCTTAGTGAAACCCAGCAGCTCTGTGAAGCCAGCTGTTTGATAAAAGCTGAAATTATGATGATACCTTTTAAAGAAATGTTTGTTCATGGGATGTGAGCTTTGGTGGGTAGGCCAGCATTTATTACCCATCTGACCGTCCTGGAGAAGGTGGTGATTAGCTGCCCTCTTGAACAGCTGCAGTCCCTGTTGTGTAGGTAAACCACTGTGTTGTTAGAGAGAGTTCCAGGATACTGACCCAGCCACAACGATATAGTACGGAGTCAGGATGGTATGTGGGTTGGAGTAGAACATATAAGTGCTGTTGTTCTCATGCATCTGCTGCTTTTGACCTTCTAGGTAGTAGAGGTTGCAAATTTGGAAGCTTCTGTCTAGGAAACCTTGGGTAAGATATTACAGCCACATCTTGTAGTCTCCCACTAAGTAGTGGTGATGGAGTGAATGAATGTTGAAGGTGTTAGACAAGATGCCAATCAAACTCATTGAGGCCAATGGACAGTATACTATTAAGTTTCTGGCTATGCCTTCTGGATGGTAGACGGATGGGGATCAGGAGGTGAGTTACTTGGATTCCTAGCCTCTGAACTGCTCTTGTAGTCAATGTATTTGTACAACAGGTCCAATTCAGTTACTGGTCAACGATAACCCCACGATGTAGATACTAGTGGATTCAATGATGAAAATGTCAAGGGGTAATGATTGCATTCTACATTGTTGAAGATGACAACTGCTTGGCATTTGTATGACACAAACGTTACATGCTACTTGTCAGACCAAGCCTGGGTGTTGTTTAAGTTTTGCTATATATGGACAGATTATTTCGGTATCTGAGGAATTGTGAATGTTGTTGAACATAATACAATCATTAACAAACATTCCCACTTCTGACCTTACGAGGGAGAAAATTGATACAACTGAAATGGTCAGGCCTAGGACACCAACATTAGGAAATCCTGCAGTAATGTCCTTCTGACTGATCGCCAGCAACCACAACCAGATCCTTTGTGGTAATTAGAGGCTTTGGAACAGTCTGTCGTCAAGGCAGAGAGATTTTGAAGGTGTTCCAAGACAACAGCTTCAAGAGTAAATAATTGGAATCCCTTGAAGGAGGCAGAGTTTTAATGAGATTTGGTGAGTGACAGTGTCGCTAACATCTGAGTCAAATCTCTCTTGACTGCAATGGCTTTTTGAACTGCAGTCAGTGTGGTACTCAAAGACAGTTAAGCCGTTAATTCATATTTACATTATTTTAATTCTGAATGTTGGAATCGCATACAACACTAGGTTGTTTGGAATTGCCAGTTTACTGGTACAATATGCTTATTGAGTCATTATTATGTTTAACATTATTACTTACATTTGTTCAGGTTTGTATACTGAAGATTTTTTTTTGTCACTTCAATTAAATCCTGGAATCCTGTCACTTATTTACCTAGCCTGATACTTTCATATGTTCTATTTAAGAGATTATGGTCCATCAAGCCAGATCGTAACAAAGGTAAAAACAATGACTGCAGATGCTGGAAACCAGATTCAGGATTAGAGTGGTCCTAGAAAAGCACAGCAGTTCAGGCAGCATCCGAGGAGCAGGAAAGTCGACGTTTCGGGCAAAAGCCCTTCATCAGGAATACAGGCAGAGTGCCTGAAGGGTGGAGAGATAAGTGAAAGGAGGGTGGGGTGGGGAGAAAGTAGCATAGAGTACAATAGGTGAGTGGGGGTGGGGATGAAGGTGATAGGTCGGGGCGGGGCGAGGGTGGAGTGGATAGGTGGAAAAGAAGATAGGCAGGTAGGACAGTGCTGAACTGGAAGTTTGAAACTGGGGTGGGATGGTGTAAGAGGAAATTAGGAAACTGGTGTGGGCGCAGGTTTTGCAATTCCTGCGGTAGCAGGGGAAGGTGCCAGGATGGGAGGGAGGGTTG
>NC_057730.1:37116983-37193230 GCF_004010195.1 Chiloscyllium plagiosum
CACAAACTTTGAATAAATCAAAACCCTTTCTTCATGCACAATTGTTTGATTCTGAACTCTGAAGATATCACCCAGTATCTCTCCATGTGGTATCCCTCACTGTGTGGGTCTAATTGCTCCTTCTGTCAGTGTCACTCACTCTTGCAGCTACTCCAGATCCTGAGCCAACATAATTCTCCACTCCAGAGTGATGAGGCATCACAGGCCAGGATTGGAGACTGGGATTTTCCAGATCTCTGTGGGGCTCAGTGCCGTTCTACATGTATACTTTGTAGTGCCGATGATACAAAGTTACGTGGACAGGCAGGTAGTACTGAGGAAGTAGGGAGGCTGCAGAAGGATCTAGACAGTTTGGAGGAGTGGTCCAGGAAATGGCTGATGGAATTCAATGTGAGCAAATGCAAGGTCTTGCACTTTGGAAAAAAGAATAGAAGCATGGACGACTTTCTAAACGGTGAGAAAATTCGTAAAGCCATAGTACAGAGGGATCTGGGAGTGCTAGTTGAGGATTCTGTCAAGGTAAACATGCAGGTTGAGTTCATAATTAAGAATGCGAATGCAATGTTGTCAATTATCTCAAGAGGGTTGGAATATAAAAGCACTGTTGTGCTACTGAGACTTTATAAAGCTCTGGTTAGGCCCCATTTGGAGTACCGTGTCCAGCTTTGGCCCCACACCTCAGGAAGGACATACTGGCACTGGAGCGTGTCCAGCGGAGATTCACACGGATGATCCCTGGAATGGTAGGTCTAACATATGAGGAACGGCTGAGGATCCTGGGATTGTATTCATTGGCGTTTAGGAGATGAAGGGGAGATCTAATATAAACTTACAAAATAATACATGGCTTGGAGAGGGTGGACGCTAGGAAATTGTTTCCGTTAGGCGAGGAAACTAGCACACGTGGACATAGCCTGATAATTAGAGGGGGTAAATTCAGAACAGAAATGCAGAGCCATTTCTTCAGCCAGAGAGTGGTGGGCCTGTTGAATTCATTGCCGCAGAGTGCAGTGGAGGCTGGGACGCTAAATGTCTTCAAGGCAGAGATTGATAAGTTCTTGATGTCACAAGGAATTAAGGGCTACGGGGAGAATGCGGGTAAGTGGAGTTGAAATGCCCATCAGCCATGATTGAATGGCGGAGTGGACTCGATGGGCCGAATGGCCTTACTTCCGCTCCTATGTCTTGTGGTCTTATAACCCTCACAGCATCAGTCTCATTTCCAATTCTGCCTATTTCTGTGTTTTCTCCAGTACTCAGGGAGTTCCTGACTCCATACACTTGCCAACTGTTAGTTGGGAAGATGGTTGGTCAGCCAGAGAGACAAAGGTCAGGGAGGTCGGGAGCCTTCAATAAATGCTGCCGCCAGGTAAGATCATTCCAGTGCACAGAGCAGAGAGCAATGAGAGGGCTCCAAACATCAGCTATCAAGACATGACATAGATATAGTGCTGGAGAGGGAGTACAGTACAGACACACCACAGGTTCAGTCACCACCCCTACTTTAAGTTTTGTTTTATACTGAGACAACATCAACAGTTCCCAGTTTTCAATCCAGGCGTGTGTTGTCTTGGTAAGCATCCGGACAACAGAGGAGAAAGCAGGCCTCCCACGAGAGGGTGGTAATACGTCCTGGGATCTTTCTGTTCCCTATTCCTTCTCCACCACTGTTTCTATGGCTTGTCTTGTGGACCAGTGTTTTCAATCATTCTAACTCCTATAACGGTTCCTATATCTGTCATCCCCTCCCCTCTTACCAATTATTTCACATATTTGAAACCTCCAGTCCAGATGACCATCCATATTGCTGTAACTTGCTTCAGTCTGTACAACGTGCCTTGTCTCGATAGTCTCCCCCTCCAATAACTGGAGACTCAGGGTCTGGTTCTATGCTGCATGACTCTTCGGCTGAGGTTTCCAAAATGGAAGGAGTTGCATTTGCCTGTGTTTGGCTCATATCCCTTCCAATCTTCTCCTCTCCATGTATCTGCCCAAGTGTCTTTTCCATGTTGTAACTGTACTTGTTTTTACCATTTCCTCTGGCAGTCCATTCCGTCTATGCACCATCCTCTGTGGAAAATTTTGCCCCTCAGCTCCCTCTTTAAATCCTTGCTCTCTCACCTCATGTTTATACCTCTTGCTTTGGACTCACCTACCCTTGGCTTTTCACCTTACTTAGGCCCTACATGGTTTCCTAAACCTTTATAAGGTTACCCCGTGGCCTCCTCTGCCCAGGAGAAATATTGACGACAATGCTGCAAAAAATCTCCAACTATGTACTNNNAAGTCAGTCATCATTACTTGAGATGGAGAGGTCCAGGAAGGGGAGGGAGGTGGCAGAGATGGTCCAGGTAAATTTAAGGTCAGGGTGGAATGTGTTGGTGAAGTTGATGAATTGCTTAAACTCCGCGCGGGAGCACGAGGTGGTGCCAATGCAGTCATCAATGTAACGGAGGAAGACGTGGGGAGTGGTGCCGGTGTAATTACGGAAGATGGAGCCAACAAAGAGACAGGCATAGCTGGGGTCCATACGGGTGCCCATGGCTACCCCTTTGGTCTGGAGGAAGTGGGACGATTCGAAGGAGAAATTGTTAAGGGTGAGGACCAGTTCGGTCAAACGAATGATAGTGTCGGTGGTAGGGTACTGTTGGGGACGTCAGGAGAGGAAGAAACTGAGGGCTTGGTGGCCTTGGTCATGGCGGATGGAGGGGTAGAAGAATTGGATCATAACAAAGATCAATTATGCTCATAATTGGGATCATAAAAATACTCAAGATGTTTGGCATGAGCCAGGTCATAGAAGCCACTTGATCAAAGTGCTGTCCACCATTAATGCAATGGCAGTATATACCACATGCTAGTAGCACGACGTCAAGTGTGACTCACCAACTGCCCTTCGATGAATGTAGAAACCCATAACCTCAAAGGGACAAAGGATAGGAGAGTCAAGAGAACACCAGCATCTGCAAGTACCCCTTCAAGTCACACCCCATCCTGACTTGGCAATATATCGCCATTCATTTCCGTATGTGGTCATTGGAACTCTCTCCTTTACAGCACTGTGTGTGTGCCTATACTACACGGCCTGTAGCAGTTCGAAAAGGTCACTCACCACCACTTTAAGGGCAATCAGAGATGGGTAATAAATGCTGAATTTTTCAGCAATTCTCACATGCATTGAATTAATTTTAAAAAAAACACGCAGATTTAATTTAATAGATAAGAGAGGAGATGAGAAATTCACTGAATTGATTTGAGAGGATTAGAAGTGAAGGGAAAGCATTTTCAGAGCCACGGGGCAAAAGTGGGACAAAACTGCAGCTCTACCAAACAATTGGCATCGGCACGATAAGCTGAATGGCTTTTTTAGTGAAGTCCGAGTTTACATGAAATCTGCAAATAATTCTGAACAGAGTGGCAGTAAAGCTAGTGTTTCACGTGTGAAAATGACCAAAATTTACACATTAAATAAAGGTTTCTGAACTTGAAATGTGATAAGCTATATCAGAAGCATTGGAAGCTTGAACAGTCTATTCAAGGTTACTCTCTGTGCCCAATTACAAATTAATATATTTTAAAATCATTGAAAGTAAAATGATGGTTTCCTACAGAAGGGAGCAGACTGAGTGAGCGAGGATGCCTAAGTAGCTATGTAGGTCAGGCACCACCCTCTCATCACTGACGATCTAGGTTCAAGTCTACAACAGGATTGAAGATCTCCTTTTCCTAATGGTCAAGGCAGAGTTTATGCAGCGGAACTACAATCCAAACCTCTCACTCCATGAGTCAGAAGACCATGGATCTTGAGCACAAGGTATTGACTGCTGGGGAAAAGCCGCATGGACTGAGGTGTCATCTTTTGGATGAAATATTAAACCAAACTCCCATCTGCTGTCTTAGGTGGATATAGAAGTTTCCATGGCGCTATTTTGGAGAAGTGTAGGAGAGTTCACAACCAACATCAGTAAAGTAAGAGGGTTATCTGGTCATTTCTCTTTGTATGACTTTGTAAATGTGTCTTAATGTAGAAAATGCAGCAACCACGACTTTATATCATATGTTTGTAAATGGCTGTAAAACACTTTGGAACCTCCTGAACTGTGATTATCTAAATACAAACTATTTCTCCCCACTACAAAAACCCACTGTATGGTTCAACCAGGCTTAGATTAATCTAAAGGCAATGGTCCAGCACTGTTGATAGGCTGACCATCTCAGTTTGCTTATTACATACCGTGTGACAATGGGATCAGCAGCATGGTTTGGTCCCCATTTTCCCAACAATCCTCGAGAAGTGATTCCCGTTCTTCCCATTGGATTCCTACGGATAATGTCATAAGCATGAGTTATCAAAGTGGTAATATTCGTAGTCTGATGAGAGGTCACAGACTTGAAAAGTTAATTGTTTTCTTTCCAATAATATAGCATGACCTGCTTAGTATTTTCAGCATTTTCTGTTTCTATTCTGAATGTATCTGATATTTAAAAAATGATTCTTTGTATAAAATATCTGTTATAAAAGTACTTTTCACTCCTTTTAAATGATGTCCTCTGGCTCAAATCATCTGGCATAGAACATAGAACAATACAGCGCAGAACAGGCCCTTCAGCCCTTGATGTTGCGCCTACCTGTGAACTAATCTAAGCTCATCCCCCTACACTATCCCATCGTCATCCATATGCTTTTCCAAGCACTGTTTAAATGTGGCTGCGTTAACTGTATTGCCTGGCAGGGAATTCCATGCCCTTATCACTCTGAGTAAAGAACCTGCCTCGGACATCTGTCTTCAATCTATCACCCCTGAATTTGCAGCTATGCCCCCACGTTCAAGCCGATGTCATCATCCTAGGAAAAAGACTCACTGTCCACCCTATCCAATCCTCTGATCTTCTTGTACGTCTCTATTAAATCACCTCTTAGCCTTCTTCTCTCCAATGAGAACAGAGATGGAAATGTGTTGCTGGAAAAGTGCAGCAGGTCAGGCAGCATCTAGGGAACAGGAGAATCAACTTTCCTGAAGAAGGGCTAATGCCCGAAACGTCGATTCTCCTGTTCCCTAGATGCTGCCTGACCTGCTGCGCTTTTCCAGCAACACATTTCCATCTCTGATCTCCAGCATCTGCAGACCTCACTTTCTCCCCAATGAGAACAGACCCAAGTCCCTCAGCCTTTCTTCATAAGACCTTCGCTCCAGACTAGGCAACATCCTGGTAAATCTCCCCTGCCCCTTTTCCAATGCTTCCACATCCTTCCTGCAATGGTGCAACCAGAACTGTACACAATATTCCAAGTGAGGCCGCACTAGTGTTTTGTACAGCTGCAGCATGGTTTGGAATATTGCGTGCAATTCTGGTCTCCTTCCTATCGGAAAGATCTTGTCAAACCTGAAAGGGTTCAGAAAAGATTTACAAGGATGTTGCCAGTGTTGGAGGATTTGACCTATAGGGAGAGGTTGAATAGGCTAGGGCTGTTTTCCCTGGAGCATTGGAGGCTGAGGGATGACCTTATAGAGCTTTATAAAATCATGAGGGGCATGGATAGGATAAATAGGCAAAGTCTTTTCCCTGGGGTGGTGGAGTCCAGAACTAGAGGGCATAGGTTTAGGGGTGAGAGGGAAAAGATATAAGAGCGACTTAAGGGGCACCTTTTTCCATGCAGAGGGTGGCACATGTATGGAATGAGCTGCCAGAGGAAGTGGTGGAGTCTAGTACAATTGCAAATTTAAAAGGCATCAGGATGGGTACAAATAGGGTCGGAGGGATTTGGGCTGGGTGCTGGCAGGTGGGACTAGATTGGATTGGGACATCTGATCGGCATGGTCGGGTTGGATCGAAAGATCTGTTTCCGGGCTATACATCTCTATGACATCTCAGCTCCTGTACTCAATCCCTCTACCAATAAAACCTAACATACTGGTTGCCTTCTTATCAGCACTGTTAACCCGGGTGGCATCTTTCAGGGATCTTTGTACAAGGACACTAAAATCCCTCTGCACATCCACATTACCAAGAATCCTTCCACTGATCCAGTATTCAGCCTTCCTGTTATTCTTCCCAAAGTGAATCACCTAACATTTATCTGCATTGAATTCCATTTGCTACCTCTCAGCCCAATTCTCAGTTTATCCAAGTCCCCCTGCAACTTGCAATATTCTTCCACACTGTCCACCACTCCACCGACTTTAGTGTCATCTGCAAACCTACTAACCCATCCACCTATGCCTGCGTCCAAGTCATTTTTACAAATGACAAACAGCAGTGGTCCCAAAACAGATTCTTGTGGTACACCACTAGTAACCGGACTCCAGACTGAATATTTTCCATCAACCACTCGTTGCCTTCTTACAGAAAGCCAGTTTCTAATCCAAACTGCTAAATCACCCTCTATCTCACGCCTCCACATTTTCTCCAATAGCCTACCATGTGGAACGTTATCAAAGGCTTTACTGAAGTCCATGTACACCACGTCAACTGCCCATCCCTCATCCACATGCTAGGTCACCTTTTCAAAAATTCAATGAGGTTTGTGAGACACGACCTGCTTTTGACAAAACCACGTTGACCATCTCCAATCAAATTGTTGCTTGCTAGATGATTATAAATCCTATCTCTTATAATCCTTTCCAAAACTTTTCCTACAACAGACGTAAGGCTCAGTGGTTTATAATTACCTGGGTCATCTCTCTGCCCTTCTTGAACAAGGGCACAACTTTTGCAAACCTCCAGTCCTCTGGTACTAAACTGTAGACAATGACGACTCAAAGATCAAGGCCAAAGACTCTGCCATCTCTTCCCGAGCTTCTTGGAGAATCCTCAGATAAATCCCATCCTGCCCAGGGGACTTATCTACTTTCAAACATTCTAGAATTGATAACACCTCCTCCTTACTAACCTCAATCCTTTCTAGTCTATTAGCCTGTATCTCAGTCTTCTCCTCTACAATATTCTCCCTTCCTTAAGTGAAAACAGATGAGAAATATTTGTTTAACACCTCTCCGATCTCTAGAGTCCACACACAACTTGCCACTTCTGTCTTTGACTGGCCCTATTCCTACCCTTATCATCCTTTTATTCCTCACATACCTATAGCTTTGAAGTAACAATCAAACATTAGATTTAATATTTTCTAACCTTCAACAAGATCCCTTTTTGATATTCTCTACAGATTGCATTTTTCTGATTCATTCCATTTAAATGTGGGATTATGTTTAAAGTTGCTGTACTCATGACTATCATCCATTGTCATTTTTGAGCCAACACTGGCCACTGTATGAGATTTGATCACTGTTTTAGCATAACTCTGAACTCTATTCTTCAGCGCTGGTGGCTATTTGAATCCAAAAGCTGATTCACTTTGTAACTTGTGCTGCTGCTACGCGTTGAGACATTAACACTGATGAGCTTACAATTACAATCAAGTGCCTCACCCTAATCTCCCTTTGTTAATTCAACAGCACCCATTTCAGATTTATAAGTTTTTCTCCCAATGAGCAAATTTCACATCATCAGCTTCAAATTTGATTTTCCATTTCTCTGCTGACTTGGCTTCCTGATTTAAGTCCATTACAAACTATTAATTCCATCTTCTAGTTCAATGGAGCCTCCCTTTTGAATATAGTTTGAAGAGCTTAGAGCTGCTTTTGATGCCTGCATCATTTTTGAAGTGGGTACCAATTAGCCACATGCACATTTCCTTTTATGACTTATCCTCTCTGGTAGCTGTAGCTCAGTGGCCAAGGGTTGTTCAAGACCCTGCTTAGCACATTATCTGGGTATACTTACATGGGAGTGCTGTTTTCAGATTAGATTGATGAAGAAAGAGCAGTAGATGTTGCTGAAATGGACTTCAGCAAGGCGCTTGACAAGATTCTGCACAATGGACTGGTTAGATCACAAAGAATTCAGTGGGAGCTCACCATTCAGAACTGACTCGAAGGTAAGAGACAGAGGGTGGCGATGGAGGGGTGCTTTTCAGACTGACGGGCTGTGAACAGAGGTGTGCCACAAGGATCGGTGCTGGGTCTACTGCATTTTGTTATTTAGATAAATTACACCTCACTTGATGAAGGAGCAGCACTCCAAAGGTTGTGATTTCAAATAAACTATATCTTGTGACTTCTGACTTTGTCCACCCCAGTGTAACACCAGCATCTCCACATCGTTTATATAAATGATTTGGAAGTGGATGTAGGAGGTATGGTTAGAAAGTTTGCAGCTGACACCAAACTTGGTGGTGTAGTGGACAATGAAGAACATCATCTCAGAGTACAAAGGGACCTTGATCAGATGGGCCAATGGGCTGAGGAGTGGCAGATGGAATTCAGTTTAAATGAATATGAGGTGTTGCATTTTGGTAATGCAAATCAGGACAGGTTTTATACACATAATGGTAGGACCCAGGGGAGTTTTACTGAACAAAGGGACCTAGGAATGTAGTGCATAGTTCCTAGAAAGTGGAGTCACAGATCAACAGGGATAGTGAAGAAGGTGTTTAGTATGTTTTCCTTTGTTGGTCAGTGCATTGAGTATAGAAGTTGGGAGGTCATGTTGCAGCATTACAGGACATTGGTAAGACCACTTTTAGAATACTGCGTTCAATTCTGGTCTCCCTGCTATAGGAAAGATGTTAAACTTGAAAGGGTTCAGAAAAAACTTACAGGGATGTTGCCGGAATTGGAGGGTTTGAGCTATGGGGAGAGATTGGATAGGCCGAGCATTTTTTCTCAGGAGCGGAGGATGATAAAATCATGAGGGGCATGTACAGGGTGAATATCTGAGGTATTTCACCCTGGGTAGGAGAGTACAAACCTGGAGGGCATAAGTTTAAGATGAAAGAGGAAAGGTTTAAAAGGGAATTAAGGGGCAACGTTTTCATGCACAGGGTGGTGATGTATGGGATGAGCTTCCAGAGGTGGTAGTAGAGGCAGGTACAATTACAACATTTAAAAAGCATCTGGATGGGTACATGAATAGGAAGGGTTTAGAGAGATATGGGTCAAATGCTGGCAAATGCGACTAGATTAGTTTAGGATATCTGATCAGCATGGACAAGTTGGACCAAAGGATCTGTTTCCATGCTGTATAACTCAATGACTCTATGAGATGTTAAACCAAGGTTCCATCTGCCCTCTCAGATGGATGTAAATGATCCTATGGTACTATTTTGAAGAACAGCAAAGTGTGTCCTCTGTAGTGCCTTACTGGACTGAGTTACATGGGGCCGAGTCAGTCACTTGATTATTACGGTAGCTATCACAATCTTCTTTAAAGACAGCAACAATAACTTGCATTTATAGAAACATGGAAAATGGGAACAGGAGTAAACCATTCAGCCCTTTCAGTATTCTTTGCAATTCATTATGATCATGGCTGATTATCCATTTCAATGGCCTTCTTCCCCATGTCGTTTGATACATTATCTCCAAACGCTATGTCCAGTACCTTCTTACAATGTTTTGGTCTCAACTGTTTTGTGCGTCAGCAACTTCCAAAGGCTCACCATGCTCTGGATGAAGAAATTTCTCCTCATCTCATTCTATGGATATTCCAGTACCCTGAGACTGTGACCCTCTGATCTGGACTTCCTGTCATCAGCAACATCCTTCCTGCATTTACCCTGTCCAAGCCTGTTCGAATTATATAGATTTCTAGAACATCCCCTCTTAATGTTTTGAACTCCAACAAATGTAATCCTAACTGATTCAACATCTCCTCATACTTCGGTCCTGCTATCCCAGGAATCAGTCTGGTAAGTCCGCTGGAGAGCAAGAACATTCTTCTTCAGATAAGGAGATTGAAACTGCTCACAATATTCTAGGTATGGCCTCACCAAGGCCCTCCATAATTGCAGCAAGACATCACTACTCCTGGACTCAAACCTACTTGCTATGAAGACCAACAGTGTGCTTTCTTTCCTGTCCTGTACCTGCATATTTACTTTGACTGGTGTATGAGGACAATTAGGTCTCATTACTCATTCTCTTCTCCCAATTCATAGTCTTTCAGATAATAATGTGTTCCTGTGTTTGCTGCAAATGGAATAACCTCAACTTATCCATATTATATTACACCTGCCATGCACTCACCTTGTCCAAATCAAACTGAAGCATCCTTCTCATAGTCCACCCTCCCACCCAACATTGTTTCACCTGCAAAATTTGGAGATATTACATTTAATTCCCTCATCTAAATGAATATATATTGTGAATAACATCTTTAACATAGTAAAATATCCCAGAATATTTCACAGTATGTCACCTTGCAAAATTTAGTTTAGGAAGGACATTCTGGAACTTAGGGCCCGGGCAACAGAAGGCATGAAATCAATGGTGGAGCAATTAAAATCTGGGAACTTGAGACATCCTCTCATCGATTCTAAACTTGGTGATTTACCATGATAGTGAATGGCATGAGTACTCACTGAGGCAGCTTATCTTCATCTAGTTCATAGCACCCCAGATAACTCCTCCGATCGATTTTACCATCCAGAGCATTGAATTTTGGACCATGTTCTGATTGTCCTGTCTTCCTGTACCACAAACATATATTACAGGGGAAGCAGGCAGCTTCTTTTGTTTCAAAAATATGCAAGGAAATTAAAGCTGACAGATAGAGCAAACCTGCATACAATGTGGAAGACATCCTCAGGATGGGAGGGGGACAGATAGGGAGGGCAATCAGAATGGGGGAAAGAGACATGACAGGTAAGGACAGGTATGGGGTGGGCGACAGACAGAAGGGGCACTCAGATGGTGAAACAGACAGAGAGGGCTCGTCGGAGAGGGCAGACACTGAGAGACAGACAGATTTTGGGTGAGCACATAGGCAGAGACAAACTGCCAAACGTCTTTGTACACTGGGTGAAGAGACCCATAGTTAGATATGGAGGGCTCTCACTCTCTCTCTTTTTCTTCTAACTCACCCTTCCTCCCTCATTCCCCATCTTACCTGAAGTCAGGATCTGCCCACTCAGGGCTAGCCTGGACACTGCCTGCTGTGTAATCCACTGGCTCATATTCTGGCCATGCCAAGCTCCAGCTGACATAGCTGTCAGGAACAGTGAAGCGCTGGACCTGAGACCCTGGATAGGGGGAGCTTCGTGCCTTGACGTGAATCATTGGTCGGTTTCCCATGTTGTGATGTGAGGCGTGGCACACTGGGTAAGTTGCAGGCTTGTACCAACTGGATTGGGTGAGGCAGACACTGAAGTGGAAACACTATCATTAAGAACTTATTTCTTGAGAAACTCAACCCCAAATAACATCAGTCTCTCACTAAATAAACCATTTCTACCTCAACTCTCTCATTCATTGAAATCAAGTCATGAAAAACATTACATCAATGCAAATTCTTTACTAAATTCTGGCTTATATTGTGCAGTCAAATTTTTCAGATTTTCTTGAATTGACCTGGCTGTGAGATATTCACTTAATTGCAACTTATATCACCTAAACACACTTATTTGCTACATCGTTTAGTATACATGGCACCCTATACATGGCATCCAGTTCAAAGCCTGTTTCAGAAACCTACCCCTCCCCATCAACCTCAAACCCCTCATTTCGCTCTACCTGTTCAAATCCTTCTCAAGTCACTTGGTAATTGGAGAAAATGGTATTCTGACCCGCCCTGATCTTGGTGGATCGAGAGACTGCTGGAAATCTCTCTGTCGGAGACACTGGCTGCTGTTGGTTAGAAACAGAAACCTTCGACTGAGGTTCTCCCTGAGCGGAATGATATAAATAAATCAATGACTGCTGGTCACTGCAGACTGGAGTCGCATATGCTGGTGGAACAAGATTAATTATTTTTATATTTCTGTTGCTATGAGATTGCTGTCAAACGATGGAACTTGCTGAATAAAAAGCTCATGTCCCTGACTCACTCCCTAAAGTCAGCCACTTATAAGCATGCAAGCAATTTTAAAAAGGCTTTTTTGTTTATGGCTGTTCAGCATTGTTTATAGCTTTGTTAATGATCCAATTCTCCTGTCAGTGTCTGGTCTGCAGCAATATGATAGCCAAGTGCCTTTTCAATAACTCACTAATAGTGGCAGTGTGTTAAAAACTCCAACCACAAAAGGCACTGTAGCTCAGTAGGTATCATGCTTCCCTTGGAGTAAGAAGTTTGTTGCCTTATTTCACTCCAGAGATGAGCAGATAAAATATAGTTCATTTGCCATGGGAGTACCGAAGGAGTACTGCACTGTTTGAGGCTCTCTCTTTGGCAATGAGACATTCGCCAAAGGACCCATCTGCCACCTCAGGTAAAAGATCCCATGGGACTATATGGAGAAAATGTAGGAAGACAGCTCAAAGGTACCCAATAAGTGCAGTCCGCTGATTCGTACACAACAGGCCTAAACAAGATGACAACACACCCAGAGACTCTAGCCACCCAGCCATACATTAAAGGCACCTTGGAGATGACGAACAGACTGCTCCAGCCCCTATGCATCATGGTAGCCCACAAACCTACCAGCACACTGAAACAGCTCCTGATGAATTTAAAAGACCCCATACTAACATCCAGCAGAACAACATCATATACAAAATACCCTGTAAGGACTGCAACAAACATCATATTGGACAGACGGGCAGGAAATTAACCACCAGGGTACATGAACAGCAACTAGCCATCAAAAGACATGACCAACTATTACCAGTATCCATACACACAGATGAAGAGGGACACCAGTTCGACTGGGACAATACATCCATCCTAGGACAGGCCAAACAAAGACACACACATGAATCCTAGAGGCCTGGCATTTAAACTGGAATTCCACTAAAAGAAATATCGATTTGGACCCATTTGTCAACCTCTCAAAAAATGAGCCAGACGTGATATCACCCACAACAAACCCAGACACATAAATAGCAAGCGGAACAGAACACCAACGCTTCACTGGAGGCTCACTGTTGATGCTACCTACCATGGTGATGAAACATCTGAGAACAAATCTACCAGCTTAGCGAGCAGACTTATAACCTAAGCAACCACAGATCAGTATCTGGCATGCATTAGGAATGTGGGGGGAGGTGCTGATTACATGAATAGGTCAGCTTTAGCCAGGACAGCTCATAAATACTGTCAGTGAGGTTTGATCAAAAGGAGAAAGATAGGTGACTAAATGACCGTTCCCAGAGAAGGCAAACCTATTCCTGTCGATTTTATTTTTATTCACCTGTGGAACAGGGGCATTACTGGCTGGGCCAACACTTACTGCCTGTCCCTGGTTGCCGTTGAACAGGTGGTGGTGAGCTGCCTTCTTTAATTGCTAAAAATCACACAACACCAGGTTATAGTCCAACAGGTTTAATTGGAAGCACTAGCTTTTGGAGTGCCGCTCCTTCATCAGGTGGTTGTGGAGAACACAATTGTAAGGCACAGAACATATAGCAAAAGTTTACAGTGTGATGTAACTGAAATATACATTGAAAAATACCTTGTCTGTTGAGTCTTTCATCTGTTCGAATACCATGATAGTTTCACTTCTTTCATGTGTAAATCACAAAACTTTTTTTAAAAAATTGCATTCTCAGGTTAACTGTAACAATTGGTGTTAGCTAGACAATATGTTGAAGGTGTTAGCCCCCTGTGTTCTCTGACTGTGCCATGATGTTTAGATTGATTCTAATCTTAAAAAGTGAGATAACAGAGATTTATAGGAGTTCATGCAGTTTTTGAGCAAAGTACAATGTAACTCTGCAAGTACAAATTCACCCCACAAACATATATGTATATGTGTGCATGTGGGTCTTTGTGTCTGTCTGGGTTGGGGGGTTGTGAGTGTGACAGAGAGTGAATGTGTGTGTGTAGTGAGTGTAGAGTGTCTTAAGTCTGTGAGGGGGTGCATGTGTGAGTGTATGTGTCTGGGGTAGGCGGTTGTGAGTGTCTGTGAGAGAGAGTGTATATGTGTGTGCGTGAGTGTAGAGTGGCCTAAGTCTCTGAGAGGATGCATGTGTGAGTGTGGCAGTGTGTGTGTCTGTAAGGGTGTGTGTGAGTGTCTGTGTGCGTGTCTGTGTATATGTGTGTCCGTGTGTATGTGCTTATATAGGAGTGCATGTGTGTGTGTGTCTGTGTGTATAGTGCAATGGTGGTCACCTGTAGTGTGACATGAACCCAAAATCCTGGTTGAGGCCCTCCCTATGGGTATGGAACTTAGCTATCAGCCTCTGCTCCGCCACTTTTCACTGCTGCCTGTCCTGAAGTCCGCTTTGGAGGATGGTCACCCGAAGGCCTGAGGACGAATGTCTTGAACCGCTGAAGTGTTCCCCAACTGGGAGGGAACACTCCTGGTGTTAATTGCAAGAGAATTTGGGAGAATGGGGATTTTACCATATCTGGTCACTATAACATTACTGCTTGTGGGGGGGTCACTCGAATAAATTGCTGCATTACAACAGTGACTGAAGTTTAAAATTACTTTTATTGAATCTAAATGGGCTTTGGGTCATCTTGAGGTTGTGACAGGCACAGTATAAAGAGCACTTTTCTGCTTCAGCTGGTTTCTGCACATAAGTGTATTTTTCAACAGGGAGCAGAGAAAAAATCCTGACTGAATTTTCTTTTCCTCATGGACATCAGAATTGAACAGATTAAATTATCTCCACTATTGGTCCTGGCTGTAATATCCAAACTTAGTATTATTTGTAATCACAGCTGGAACCTCCCCATTTCCAGTGCATATGTAGGACTGAGTTCACCAAATTGACTACTCAGTTAATAAACCAAAACTGAAAGATTTGACTGCATCATTGTGATGAGACAAAAAAACCCTGCAGATTCTGGAATCCAAAGTAGACAGGCAGGCTGGAAGAACACACCAAGCCAGGCAGCACCAAGAGGTAGAAAAGTCAACGTTTTGGGTGAAACCCTTCTTCAGGTACTGAAGAAGGGTTACACCCAAAACATCGACTTCTCCACCACCTGATGCTACCTGGCTTGGTGTGTTCTTCCAGCCTCCTGCCTGCATCATTGCCATGCCAAGTACTAATGAGAAAATATACAGTGCAGATGGAGGCCATTTGGCCTATCATGGAATACTCTGTTACCCCACAAGCTTCACCTATCAAGAGACAGCAGTAACTTCAAAATCTGATTTGGAGTGTTGGACTGGGGTGTACAAAGCTAAAAATCACACAACACCAGGTTATAATCCAACAGGTTTAATTGGAAGCACTAGCTTTCAGAGTGCTGCTCCTACACCAAGTGATTAGATTCCCTACAGTGTGGAAACAGGCCCTTCGGCCCAACCAGTCCACACTGACCCTCCGAAGAGTAACCCACCCAGACCCATTTCCCTTTGACTAATGCACCTAGCACTATGGGCAATTTAGCTTGGCCAATTTACCTGACCTGTACATCTTTGGACTGTGGGAGGAAACCCATGGAGACAGGGGGAGGTGCAAACTCCACACAGACAGTTGTCCGAGGCTAGAATCAAACCTGGGACCCTGGTGCTGTGAGGCAGCAGTGCTAGCAAAAGTTTACAGTGTGATGCAACTGTAATTATACTTTGAAAAATACCTTGATTGTTTGTTAAGTCTCTCATCTGTTAGAATGACCATGATAGTTTCACTTCTTTCATATGTTACAGTTAACCTGAGAATGTAACCTTTAAAAAATGTTTTGTGATTTACATATGAAAGAAGTGAAACTATCATGGTCATTCTAACAGATGAGAGACTTAACAAACAATCAAGGTATTTTTCAAAGTATAATTGCAGTTACATCACACTGTAAACTTTTGCTATAAATTCTGTGTCTTACAACTGTGTTCTCCACAACCACCTGATAAAGGAGCATCGCTCTGAAAGCTAGTGCTTCCAAATAAACCTGTTTGACCTGGTGTTATGTGATTTTTAACTTCAAAGTCTGAGACACTGATCAGAGACAGAAACTGAACTTCAAAACTGAGAGTGGAGCTCAGATATGGCATGTCAAAGTCACTGTACCTGTGTCTGATCCAAATCCAGCATAGGAGGGCAGTGCATACTATGCACACACTCATTATTACTTAGATACACATTGTTTCTGCTCACATCCGCACCACCTAATATAATTTCAGTCCCATCATACCAACAGCTTTCAGCTTTTATTTTCACAACATTTATTCTCAACCTGCTCACAGTGACAGCCCAATACTTAATGATAACACTTAGCCCTGCTCACATCAACTGATAAGCACCCACCTCCAACCAAAACATACAGCCTACTACTCAATCATTGGCGAATCACTTCACTCGAGCCCAGAGCTCACTGACACACTTATTCACTCACTGACACACACACTCTCTAGTCACACACACTCATTGATCACACTCACTGACACACACATTCTCTGGTCACACTCACTCATTGATGACACACACACTCTCTAGTCACACACACTCATTGATCACACTCACTGACACACACACTCTCTGGTCTCACTCATTGATCACACTCACTGACACACACACACTCTCTCTGGTCACACTCAATCATTGATCACACTCACTCTTAGTCCCATACTGACTACTCATTGGTCACTCACTGGTCACACTCAGATTGTGACGCTTGCCCTCCCGACACCCAACTTTACAGCAATGGCCCCGCCCTCTACAGGTACGGACCAATCACAAACGGAATTACCTTGAAAGGCAGTTGGCGTGGGCGGGGACCAACGTACCACCACTTCCGGTCCGCGGAGAAGCCGCTCCGGGTGGAACTGTTTCCCTGAGAATGTGTGTGTGTCTGTGGGAGAGGAAGAGTTTGGCGCGGCACCGGGATAGGGAGGGAGGGAGGAAGGAAGGAAGGCAGGCATTGACCCCGGGAAGGTAGAGGGGCAGCCGGGCCTTGGGGAGACTGATTGCCTATCGGTCACTGCACGGAGGCCACCATTTGCCTTGTGAGCGTTAACTGGCCCTTTAATTCGGTTGAAAAGACTGACCAACATTTACATAGCGCCTTTCACATCCTTAAGGCGTGTTGTAGCCAAAGACGTGTAGACACTGTCATGATGTGGGAACCTTGCAGGCAATTTGAGTTCAGCACGATCCCACAAAGAGCACTGTGACACTGATACTGATGTGCACTTCCATAAATTAGTTGCCCAGAGCCAGCAGACGAGGGAAAACCCCTGTCCTTTGTACAAGTCACTGTGGGCTTCTGCTTATCCACCTGAGGGGTTAGGTGAGGCTTTAATTGAATATCTCACTTAAAATGTACCATTTCTAATCGTGTAGCACTCTCTCAAACCAGTAATTGTGTGCCCCCCTGGGCTTTAATGTTCCTTTTTAACCTGGAGTGGGGTTTGCACCCACGACATACCCATTTAGAAACGTCAGGACTGTCATTGAGCCTCAAATGTGTGCTCCAATCTGGCGTACTTCATGGGCTACGAATCTAGCATGTACATAGTGAAAGGCTTTTTAAAGTAAATTTAAAACTTGTTTGACAATGCAACTAACTTCCACTTTCAGTACCAAGTTTGTTTTAAATAACTTGATCAATCAGGATATTAGTATTTTTGACGGTAGGTCCATAATTCAGTCAAAAGGCTCACACCCAAAACAAGGATCACCTTTTCCAGATGTGAATGGATTGTTGAAACCTTATCATTTTACTTCACGTTTTCCAGCACCTGTGGATTTATTTTTTCCTTTTTATTGTCTTTGTCCATTTGTATTTGTTGACAGGCTGCACGCATTCATAAAAACAAGGGAAGGCAAAGTGTATAGTTTACCAGGATGAACCGGGCAAAGGCAGTGGCAATCCGGCGCCCCAGCAGTGCCAAACCTAGTGGTGAGTGAGGCATCTTATGTAGATTTATTTTCTTTTGCCAAACGTTTGCTCTTTAGTGCAACTATTATCAAATTCGAAAAGAACTGTCTGGAAGCAGGTAATAGTCAGGTAATAGTCATTTTCACTTTTATCTTTCCCATAATTAATCCCTAATTACTAAACTTAGTGATCTCGGACTAAGCCCCACTCTCTGCAACTGGATCCTCAGTTTCCTGACGCACAAGCCACAAACAGTGAAGATTGGGGGACAATATTTCATCCTTACGAACACTCAACACTGGAGCCCCCCAGGGGTGTGTACTCAGCCCCTTACTGTACTCACTGCATACCCATGACTGCATCGCCAAATATCAGACTAATACCATTTACAAGTTCGCTGATGGCACCACCATAGTTGGCCGAATCTCAGATGGCGGCGAAACAGTCTACAGACGGGATGTGGAAGACCTGGAAAAATGGTGCACTGAGAACAACCTAGCTCTCAATGCCAGCAAAACCAAGGAACTCATTATTGACTTTCGGCAGGATGTTACACATCAACAGCACAGAGGTGGAATGAGTGGAGAGTGTCAAGCTCCTGGCAGTGGTCATCAACAACAAGCATTCTTGGACTCTTCATGCGGGTGCACTGGTTACAAAGGCCCAACAACGTGTCGTCTTCCTCAGGCAGCTGAGAAACGTTGGCATGATGGTGAATACCCTTGCCAACTTTTATAGGTGCACCATAAAGAGCATTCTGTCTGTATGTATCACTACCTGGTATGGCAACTGTACCATTCAAGATTGGAGATGGTTACAGACAGTGGTGAACTCAGTCCGGATGATCACAAAGGCCAACCTCCCATCTATAGAATCCATCTACCAGGCCCACTGTCAAGGAAAGGCCGCCAGCATTCTCAAAGATCCATGCCATCCTGGCAATATTTTTCTACAACCTCGACTATGGGGAGAAGGTACAGAAGCCTGAACACATGCACCAGCAGGTTTTGAAACAGTTTCTACCCTACTGTTGTTATAATACTGAATGGACTCTCAAATTCTTAGCATTTGCCTGTACCTGTGTTTTTGTTTTGCCGCTGTTTACCTATTATTATCAATGTTATTTAACTCTGTGATCTGCCTGCATTGTTCCCAAGGCAAAGCTTTTCACTCTGCCTTGGTAATGTGACAATAAATTCAATTCAATTCCCTTAAAACTTGAACAGGGATTTTGAGAGGGCCAGTTTTCAAACTTTACAATGAACTGTGGTGAGAGATAGGGCAGCATTAATGCCATGGATGTATGAATATTTGGTGTTACAATAGACAATAGGTGCAGGAGTAGGCCATTCTGCCCTTTGAGCCTGCACCGCCATTCAATATGATCATGGCTGATCATTCCTAATCCTTATCTCCACTGTACATCTCTATGACTTCCTTTGGAATTGTACCCTGAAGATTGGTACAAGAGGAGGCTATTCAGCTACTTGAACCTGTATTGCCATTCATATAGTTTGTGGCTGGTCTTAATTCCATCTCCCAGCCTTTGTTCTGTAGCCCTGAATGCCCTTCCCTTAAAAAAAATGATCAGTTTCACTTTTGAGAGATTTTGCAGAAAGATGAGATATTCCATCTGTTTTCCTAGGCTGGTTGAAAGGACAACATAGCAGGAAAACTCCTCTAAATTTAGTAAAAACATCATTAACATGTATGTGATCTCTGTTATCATTTTTGATGTTCAAATTTAAATTTTAAGAGATTAGCCTTACTGGAATTCACTTTAAGGTTAATAGATGGAAAGACCACTCTGCAATCGCTTTCCATATGTAACACCACCTGTCTCTGTTTCTCTTGTATTTTTAAAATTTATGTTAGGACATCCGCCCCCTGGGGACTTTATAGCGCTGGGTTCGAAGAACCAGGCTTCCGATGCCAAGGCGTCAGGAACACTGCTGAAGCCAGCGCAGACAGGATTACAGTCTGATAGGAAACGTGAGGGCTCGTCGGCCATGGCCTCCGCGTCTGGCCTCTCAAAACGCCCGAAGATCTCTTCCACTCCACCATTGAGTGCGCTTGGACGCCTGGCAGAGGCTGCAGTCGCAGAGAAACGGGCCATATCGCCTTCTATTAAAGAGCCATCTGTTGTACCAATTGAAGGCAAGTGTTGGCTGCAGGGTATTGAGTGATGCGCACCTTGCTGCATGATCTAATACCTGAGATTAAGAATAGCACACTCTTGCTTTTCGGAGCATTTTCACTGTGTTGACATCAAATTCATTGCATGTTTTGTAACTCTGAGTCATTACTTCCCAAAATTTAAAAAAAAAGCACTTGTAATTGGTATAAGAATAACAGTCATAGAATTCAAGAGAATATGGACAGATGAGCAACAGATTAAATGTTTGTGTCGTGAAATGTGAAATAATAGATTTTGCTGGGGCAAATGAGGAAAAGAACTATAAAGTAAGCTTTTAAAGGAGATGCAGGATCAGACCTACTTGGAGTATATGTGCAGAAATCTGTGAAAATAGCAGGGGAAATAGATGATTAGATTAGATTAGATTACTTACAGTGTGGAAACAGGCCCTTCAGCCCAACAAGTCCACACCGACCCTCCAAAGAGCAACCCACCCAGACTGATTCCCCTACATTTACCCCTTCACCTAACACTACAGGCAATTTAGCATGGCCAATTCACCTGACCTGCACATGTCTGGGCTGTGGGAGGAAACCGGAGCACCCAGAGGAAACCCACACAGACATGGGGAGAATGTGCAAACTCCACACAGACAGTTGCCTGAGGCAGGAATTGAACCCAGGTCTCTGGTGCTGTGAGGCAGCAGTGTCAACCACTGTGCCTCCGTGCTGCCCATAACGTGGTGATAAAGGGATATGGACATAGAGATGTAGACACCAAAGCAGGGATATTATGATGAATCTTTTTTTAAAATGTTGGTTTGGCCTCAACATCAGTATTGTTACAGATTCTCAGCACTACATTTTAAGAATATAATGAATAAAAGAAAAACGTTGAGTCGTGCAAATCCAAGTGTACGTGCTCACCCTGGGAGACAACGAGGTTATTTGGGAAGTCAGTGAAAGAGGGGACAACGGAGCCCAGTTAGTTTCCTGAGCCTGATTAACATAGTTTCTAGACAATTTTGGTTATAAACACTGCCTTAATTTGATTAAAGCCAAGCTCTCTATTGTTTTTGAATAGGATGGCGATACCAAAAATTCTGCAATTTAAAACCCTGTTTATTTTTAGCTGTATAATTTTTTGCAAATAATAGAAATACCTTACTTTGTTAAGCAAAAACTCTGAACATTGAGCACTGATATAGTTTTATCTCCATCTCCACTTGACTGTTTGTTGTTTGAAGTATTGTATGTTTGATGAATGCTCTACGTGGCACTGTCCCAAGAGGGGCATTTTGGAGACCTGCATTTGAAGACTATTAACAGGACAGGGAGTGTTTGGAAAGACAAACAGCATTCTACTCTGCTCATTCCACTCACACCAATCTGAGCTATGCAGATAGGTTCTTGATTTGAATTACTCTATGCTGATTTGTCCATGAATCAGGCAGCAATCTAGTGATTATTACCTTGGACAATCTTTATTTGAAGTAATTATTCACTCCTAAGTGTTCAAAACTTTCAGTCAAATATCCTTCCTACACCCACCAATGTTGGTGATACCAGTGTGGACAATAGTGACTGGATCTCTCCTGTCCTTCTCAAAATTCCTCTTCAGTCTTGAGGAGATGTCCTTAACCCTTGCACTAGACATGCAACACTGCCATCAGGACTCTCATTTGCAGCTGATCAAGATCCCTGACCCTTGATTAAGACCAATCCCAAAAAGGAGTGCTCTAAATATCTCTTCCTGCACATGTAAAAATGTACATAGAATATATAACAGTACACCACAGTACTGGCCCTTTGGCCCTTGATGTTGTGCCGACCTTTTATCCCATGCTAAGATCAAACTAACCGACATACCCTTCATTGTACGATCATCCATGTGCCTATCCAAGAGTCACTTAAATGTCCCTAATGTATCTGTGACCCTACTACCACCTCTTGCAATGCATTCCATCCTGTCACCAGTCTCTGTGTAAAGAACCTACGTCTGACATCGCCCTTCCTCCAGTCACCTTAAAATTGTGCCCCCTCGTGATAGCCATTTCCACCCTGGGAAAATGTCTCTGGCTATCCACTCTATCTATGCCTCTCATCATCTCGTAAAACTCTATTAAGTCACCTGTCACCCTTCATCACTCCAATGAGAAAAGCCTTAGCTCCCCCAACCTTTCTTCATCGAACATGCCCTCCAGTTCAGGCAGCATCCTGGTAAATATCCACTGCACCCTCTCTAAAACTTCCACATCTTTCCTATAATGAGGCAACCAGAACTAAACACAATATTTCAAGTGTGGTCTAACCAGGGCTTTATGCAGCTCCAGCATACCGTTGCAGCTCTTAAACTCAATCCTCGTACTAATGAAAACCAACGTACCATATGCCTTCTTAACAAACCTATCAACTTGGTTGGCAACTTTGATGGATCTATGGACATGGACCCCAAGATCCCGCTGTTCCTCCACACTGCCAAGAATCCTGCCTTTAACCCTGTATTCAAAGTTGACCTTCCAAAATGAATTACTTTACACTTTTCTCGGGCCAACTCCATCTGCCGCTTATCAGCCCAGTTCTGCATCTTGCAACCTACAACAGCCCTCCACGCTATCCACCACTCCACCAACCTTCGTGTCATCGGCAAACTTACTAACCCACCCTTCCACTTGCTCATCCAAGTTATTTATAAAAATCATAAAGTGGAGAGGTCCCACAACAGAGGGAGCAGGAGTCCTTTGATCCTGTTTTGGAAACACCTGTCTCACATATATTTCCAATTAGATTCTAATAGGTAACAGAGTGAAAAATTACAAGGAGGTAATTGACAAGAAATTAAAAATTAGTTTCAACGCATCGTAGTGCAGTACGGAGATCCTCAACTTCACAAGAAACCTTGTAAACACACACAACGTATGTAATGTCGTGATCCTTTTCAGACATGGAACTGTTCATCAGAATAGCTTTGTGTACATCCCCTTGTCTCTAACATACTACTGGAATAAAAGAGATCACATAAGAGAGGGCGGCACAGTGGCTCAGTGGTTAGCACTGTTGCCTCACAGCACCTGGGTTCGGTTCCAGCCTCAGGTGACTGTCTGTGTGGAGTTTGCGTGTTCTCCTCGTGTCTATGTGGATTTCCTCCGGGTGCTTCGGTTTCCTTCCACAGTCCAAAGATGTGCAGGTCAGGTGAATTGGCCACGTTAAATTGTCCAAAGAGTTCAGGGATGTATAGGTTGAGTGCATTAGCTAGGGGTAAAATGTAGAGTAATAGGGGAATGAGTCTGGGTGGGTTACTCTTTGGAGAGTCAGTGTGGACTTGGGCCAAATGTCCTATTTCCACACTGTAGGAATTCTATAATTCGTGCAAAGGTACAGGATTGGAAAAGTTTTAAATACCAACAAAAGATACCAAAAAAGAGGTAGAAAATAAAGTTTGAGAATAAACTTGCAAGTAATGTTAAGGTGAACGGCAAGAACATCTTTAAAAAAATAAAAAAGGAAGAGAGGGCCTAAAGTTAGCATAGGCTGCTAAAAGAATAAGGATGGGGAAAGAATAATGGGGAACAGGAAATGGAGACGAGTTGAGAAAGTTTGAGATTGCAATGTAGTGATCCATTCAGATGAATAAATCTACAGTAAACATTATGATTTACTGTTTGAGTCACTTGCGATTTATCTACTCAGTTTCATAATTTATAAACTTAAAGTCCGTTGTGGGACAAGTTTTATTTTTGATCGCTGTATATCTTATGCTGGGTGCCCATGAGAACAGCAGTATTCACACTAAAGAATTACAGATTCTGATATTAATTGCAGAATTTGAGCAATGATTTCCCTGTTCAGTAGACTGGCTTAACCTTTGAGCTAGCCTGGGCTGCATATCTTCCAAATATGAATGAAAGACATCCATCTTTTGTCATGAGGTTTGATTCTAGATTTTTCAAAGACTGTTTGTATCAGAAGAGTGAGTGATTTGATTTTTCTTTACTGCAGTTCCCCCAGCGTCGTTACTGGATGAAATAGAGGCGGCAGAGTTGGAAGGAAATGATGATTGCATTGAGGGACTGCTGTGTGGAGCAGTTAAACAGATGAAACTCAACCGAGTGAAGCCAGACACTACACTATTTCTGAGTCTTATGTACTTGGCCAAAATCAAACCCAACATCTTTGCAACAGAGGGCGTAATTGAGGTAAGGTGTTGCAAGTGGAGAGAGGAACCTCCACCTAGTTCACATTCAGCTATTTACTAATTAACCTGTTTAGGGAAGTTATTCCACAATTGTGGAGCAGGTGTAATTTGAACCTGGGCCTCCTGGCTCAGAAATAAGGACACTACTACTGCAACACAAAAGCCCCCTAGTTCACATTCAGCCATCCTGATGGTTAACTGATACAGTAATAATTGTTGATTTTTAATAATAGTTATAGCAAGCAACTTCCAGCAGTTTATGTAAGAGGTGAGAAAACTCCATTGGTGGAGAGCTTTGGGAATCATCAATTTTAAATTTACATGTTCCTCCTAAACATGCTACACATTTCACATGTTATGTTACAAATATTTGTATACTGTACCCCAAAAATACATTATTTCCTTAAAGGAAATATAATTTGCATTTGAATTAATAACAAATGCTCAAGCATTTCTCTAGGGAACTTTTTCAATAAGGTGACTACTAATTTGCCAAATTATTGGTTCTGTAGATTGGTTTTGAATTGAACCTTTTCATGAGTGCAGGCCATATGGTTTGGTTCTACCATTTTGATTAAGGAGGAAAAATTTGATCCGGACTGAAATTATCTAGTTCTCTTTTTTGACAAGGTGCATTTCATGTTATGGCACAGGGAAATGCTCACACTGAAGATCTGGCTATAAGCACATGGTAAATCAAATCTGGCAATTTCCTGATTTGTATGGCGTATATTGGTGGGTGCTTTGGACCAGAGAGTCATCCTGGATTGTTTTCAATATAAGGGTCGATGCTTTTAGGGAAAATAGTTAACTTCATGAGAGAAGGAGAATATCTGGTGGCTAAGTATAATAAGGTAGGGTGAGAGGAAGCTCTTGAGCATAAACAACTGCATAGACCTATTGAACTGAAGGGCCTGTGTCTGTCTAAATTTTATGCCACTTTATTAGATCCTCAAGCTCATTCCTTCTTCAGAAAAGTGGAGGCATAAAAAGAAAGTTGGAAGGAGAAGCGGCATTATCTGTGATAACGTGCTACTTAATGTCCCTGTTTGCATTAGGCATTGTGCAGTCTGCTTCGACGTGATGCCTCCATTAATTTCAAAGCCAAAGGAAATAGTTTGGTGTCTGTGCTTGCGTGTAATCTTCTCATGGCAGCCTATGAGGAGGATGAGAACTGGCCTGAAATCTTTGTCAAGGTATGGCTAAAAACAGTGAATTTTACATTGGCAATGATGTTGGGCATGTTATACATTGAAGTTAAATGTGTTCCGACAAAGTGTACACTTTCTCTGAGAGTTTTATCTCATCCAAACACATACCATAAAACCCAACCATCATTGGCTGATTCTGCTTTATCACATCTGAATACACGCTGAGCTTGAAGGTTCATTTCCAGGCATTTCATCACCCTACTAGGCAACATCTTCAGTGGGCCTCTGGTGAAGCAATGCTGAACATTCCTGCTTTCTATTTATATGTTTGGGTTTCTTTTGGTTGGTGATGTCATTTCCTGTGGTGAAGTCACTTCCTGTTTCTTTTCTCAGGGGGTGGTAGATGGGGGTCTAACACCCCCTGAGAAAAGGAACAGGAAGTGACTTCATCACAGGAAATGACATCACCAAACTAAAGAAACCCAAACATATAAATAGAAAGCAGTAATTTTCAGCAGTGCTTCGCCTGAGGCCCTCTCAAGATGTTAGCTAGTAGGGTGACGAAACGTTTGGAAATGAACCTTCAAGCTCAGCGAGCAAACCTACATCCAAAACCTCAATCTGAGCTACAAATCTTCTCTAAACTCACTAATATTTGAATACAATTAACTAATTGGATTTCAACACCTGTTTGCTTTCTTTTACCTTTAACTTCTAGATATTTAACATTCTATTAACAGAATTGGATGCTAATAGATTCCTCTCTCTTAATACACACCTATTCATAAGATAATGTATAGAATGATAGTGCATCATATTGCATTATTATAAATCTCTAAATGCTATACTCCACCCCTACTTGAAAACAACAATTCTGTAAGACTACAACATGAATATTTATTTGTTCTCTCAATTCGTTACAACATACCATAATTGTTAGAACAGTGCTCCTGTTTGAGTGCACCCAACAGTTTTTTGAACAAACATTTCTTGTTGCAATGCAATCCAATAGCTGATGATTTGCAGTAACCCATTTTATTCTTGAAAGTACATTTCTTTCTAAGATCTCTTTTATACTTGCGAGGTCTGAGTATACACTATTTCTGAACTTGACTTGTTTAATGTCTTATTTGGCTTCAGCACTTCTCTGACAGTATCATATTTCAATGTGTTGCTTCATTCTAATACATCATAGCACACATCCAGTCCAGTTTGTTTGCATACCTGTTTAATTGTCCAGTTAAACGTCTTTACCTGGGTATACTTTGTCCTCAGTTGTAGAGACTTCTTTTGTGTGATCTAGTCTAATCTATCACGATCCTATTAACGTTCTGAGTAGACTGTTGATTTAGAGTTGTTCTTATCTTGATCTGTCTAATATCCAATGCTATATATTTAAAAGCTCCTGAAGCCTGACTTCCAAATTTATAATGTGCTTTAAGTCCAATAATGACAATGCTTCCAAATTCCCAACTGTCACCCCACAAAATGTCATCTACAGGCATTGTAAATATGCCTGAAAGTTTCCATATCAAGGGTCTATCCAAGACTACTTCCTTAGAATTTTGAACTTGTCTAGTGGCAGTTTCCACACCTGTTACTATGGCTTGAGCAGCTTCTACTTAATGAGTAGAGACAGATGCAACGTATTCCTTTAACCCCTCAAATATGCTCTCCACTCCCATGTGTAAATCATCATTTAGTTCCTAATTGGCCATATTCATTCTTCCACCACTCCTTTGCTATATATATAAATGGGATTCCCTGTTATATTGGCTGTCAGTCTTTTCTCATAATTTCTCAAATGTGCTTTTTCACTTCCCCTCTGAACTGTCTGCATTCCTCTTGTTTCTCAGTTATGCTTTCTACTACCATACACCTGTCATAAACAAACTTGCCTTCTTTAATTTCTATTTTCTTTTTCATCTGGAGAGCTCTAGATTTGTTCCCTTCTGAGGGAATATATGTTCACGAACCTGAAAGATATCTTCCTTGAAGATAGCCCATTGCTTATTTGAAGTTTTCTCACCAATTTGTTTGGCTGTATCCAGCCCAGCTCCATTCTTGCCCCTTTGAAATCAGCTCTCTGTCTGTTGATTATTCTTACTTTGGTTTTGCTGTTGCCATTCCCCACCATCTTAATATACCTCAGGAATCAATGGTCTCGATTTGATGTTCAAAACTGATCTGTCCCTCAGACAAACTGTTCATTGCAAACAATTGATTCTCATAGTTGTATAATATTTGGATATGAAAAGTATTTGTTTTCGTTCATTTTCTATAACTTTAGACTCTGCTAGTTTGTAATCCATACCAAGCAACTTTGAAACATGTACCCAAAAAGTCTGATCCTCATGATGTGCAATCATCAATTTTCCATCTTTGTAATACCTTCCCTGGATCTCTCTATTCTTTAAGCCCCTGTCTTATTATAAACCATATCTCTCTGGTTTGAGATGGTTTATGATACCAAATGTCTACCAAAAACAAACTGATATGAACTGTAGCCTCCTACTATCTACAGTGAATTCTTAGCATCGCCAGTCTATGCCAGTGAAACCAATAACTTGTAGTTTAACTAATTTGCCAAAATATTATGAACCATTTCATCTCTTACTACATTTGTTCTTTCATACACCTCATTGCTAACACGATGTGCTGATGTTGTATTCATAACTGTTATGTTCATATTTGTATACGTCTCTAAATTCATTTATAAGTACCTCTTCCTCCAACTCATCCACTATTTGTTTATCTTTGCCATGTGTTACTGTCAACTGACAAAGACTGGTAGTCAAACCTATGAATTGTGAAAACCAGAAGGTTTATTCCAGAGCCGCTGACTTTTTGAAATCTCTCACCAAAGACAAACTTACTGTAGCCCATGACTGTATCCTTTACTATTTCTTACAAACTTCAAATCTATCACATTTCTCTTCTATAAGCTTACTATGTTCCTCAGCCTTTATTCCTACGTCCTTTATTAAAATTGTCATCTGTCTCCTAAATTTCTGCTTCCTGATATCAGTAGCATTTCTTTAAAACCTAAGATTCTGTAACCAAGACATTTGTCACTGGATTGAAACTTCTTGTGATCTTTTGATCGATATCTCTTTCTTCTAAGTCAGAATCTTCCATTTAATGTTGAGTTTCAAATACTCTATTGTGCCACTTGGGTTTGTGCAAGATGTAAAGGCCCTTGAATCACAGTTGAAAAATGACTATTCTCCTGCTGTAAATGCTAAATTCTCTTCACTTCTCAAAATTGCTTCAAGCATTTTTGTCTTCCATTTCTTTTAATTACCATTTTCCTTTCATGAGGTTCCCTGCAACCTGTATCTAGATGGTCTTGCCAGTCTTTACACATTGTGTCCTCAATTTGTTGTATAGCCTGTTACACCTCAGGTTCTGCTAAAAAGGAATGTTCTTTAAGGAATTTTTTAATGCTTTCGATATTATGTTCCAGTAAGCAGCTATGACACTGGCATTTACCCAATGATGTGGAAAATTGTCCAGATATTTCCTCTGCACAAAAAGGACAAATCCAACTCATCCAATTACCACCCCACAGTCTACTCTTGATCATCAGCAAAGTGAGGAAGGTCCCATCAACAGTGCTATCAAGCAGTGCCTGCTCAGTCATGCCCAGTTTGGGTTCTGCCAGGGCCACTCAGCTCCTGGCCTCATTACAACCTTAGTTCAAACATGGACAAAAGAGCTGAATTCCAAACATGAGGGGAGAGTAACATACCTTGACATTGAGGCTGTGTTTGACTAAGTGTGGCATCAAGGAGCCCTTGCAAAACTGGAATCAATGAGAATCAGAGGAAAGCTCTCCGCTGGTTGGAATCATACCTGGCACGTAGAAAAATGGTTTTGGTTGTTGGATGTCGATTGTTGGAGGTCAGTTATTTCACCTCCAGGACATCTCTGCTAAGTTCCTCAGGGTAGTGTCCTAAGCCTAACCATCTTCAGCTGCTTCACCAATGACTTTTCCTCCATCATAAAGTTAGAAGTGGAGATGTTTACCAATGACCACAAAAATTTCAGCACCATTCACAACTCCTCAGATACCAAAACAGTTTATGCCGAAATGCGACAAGACCTGGACATATCTAGGCTTGGGCTGAAAAGTTGCAATTTCTCGACACACAAATGCCAGGCAATGAGCATTTCCAATAAGGGATAATATGACCACCATCCATTGACATTCAATGGTGTTGCCATTATTGAATTGCTCACTATCAACATCCTGGGAGTTGCTATCGACCAGAATCTCAACTGGACTTGCCATATAAATACAGAGGCTACTAGAGCAGGTCAGAAGCTGGGAATACTCCTCACTTGCATGGATGAATGCAGGTCTAACAACGTTCAAAACATTTGACATCATCCAAGGGAAAGCAGTCTGCTTAATTGGCGAAGATCCACAACATTTACTCCCTCCACCATCAACGTTTAGTAGCAACAGTGTGTATGACCTACAAGAAGCATTGCATAAATTTGCCAAAGATCCTTAGACAAACATTCAAAATCCTCAACCACTTCCATCTAGAAGGACAAGGACAACAGATAAATGGGAACACCATCACATGCAAGTTCTTCTCCAATTCACTCACCCTCCTGACTTGAAATACACCACTGTTACTTCACTGTTGTTGGGTCAAAATCCTGGAAGTCCTTCCTTGACGACATTGTGGGTTTGCCTGTGGTGCATGGATAGTGGTGGTTCAAGGGGCAGCTCGCTACCACCTTCATGGGAGTTGGGCATTAACTGCTGAACTAACCAGTCCCATGCGTCCCATATATGTATAAAAGAAGTGTTTCTTTACAAATGTAATTCTCATCAATTCTAGAAGTTGGTTCATACATGATACTTTGCACAATCTAATAACTTAGTTGCCAGCACAGATTGGAGAATTTACAAATGGAATTTCTGCTGTCATGCGTGTGCTTTGAGTGAATTCTATTATGTACTTGGAATTATCTTCATTTTTATTAAATTTGGCAAAATCTGACAATGCTTCATAAGCAGTCAGTAAATCATTTTTTGATAAATTTTATCCAAAAAATTTAATACTTTATCCAAACCTTCATCCCTTTCCATTTCAGCAAATTCCAATTATTTTAACACAAAGCTTTGCCCTTATCCTGCTTTTGTATGGTAGTGAAAGTTAGACACCCAGCCATTTGCAGTACAGAGGAGGCCATTCAGCCCATTATGTCCACATCAGTCAACAAATATCTAACTAATCCCATTTTCCAGATCTTGATCCATAGACCTGGCAGTTTTGGAAGCACAACTGAATGTTCAAATGCTGTTTAAATGTTAGAGAGTCTCTGAATCAAACAAATCTTTGGATAGAGAGATCTAGATGGATAAAAAGTTCTTTTCAGCTTCCCTCTTGGCCTTTCATCTCTCACATTAAATCTATGCCATCTATAATCAACCTTTCTACTAATGGAAAAAAGATGCCTTTCAATCTACTTGATCTGTGATCCTCACATTCTTATTCACGTTTATCAGGTCCCCTCTCAATCTTTGTTGTGTCAAGGAGGACAATTCCATCCTATCCAATCCTCCCTTCTAATTCAGACCTTCCAACCCAAACAACATTCTATTAGATCCTGTCTCGTACAACCACATTCTTCCTATAATGTAGTGATCACAATTGCATGCAGTACTCAAGTTGTGGCCAAACCAACACTTTTTTTTAGCAGTTCCAGTATAAACCGCCTGGTCGTGTATTCTGTGCTTCATCTGATAAATGCAAGTATTCTATATGCCTTCTTAACCACTTTATCTACCTGCCTTGCTAACTCAGGAATCTGTGGAAATGCACGCCAAGGTCCTTCTGGTCTTCAATACTTGCCAGGGTCTGGCCTTCTATAATATAATGCCTTCCTTGTTAGCCCTTCCCATTACCTTACACATTTTCACCTTGAATTAATTTGCCACTGTTTTCTCAGTCTGACCAGTTCATTGACATCCTTCTGCAGTTTACAGCTGTCCTCCTCACTATTTGCCACCCTACCAATGTTTGTGTCATCCACGTACCTTCTACATTGAAGTCCAAATAATTAATGTACAGCAGAAACAGCAAGGGGCCCAAGACCAAGCCCTGTGGAGCTTTACTGGAAATTCTAGTCATAGAAGAATCTGTCTACTGTCGCTTTCTGCTTCCTGCCTCTCAGCCAACATTGGCTCCGGTATCACTTCCCCTTGGATCCCATAGAATCTTACTTTCTTGATCCGTCTGCTGAGAGGAACATTACCTTGCCAAAGTCCAAGTTGTTAACATTAAATGCATTACCCTCAACAACATCTCTGTTTACTTCCTCAAAAAAAAATTCATCACGCTTGTCAAACACAACCTCCCCTTCACAAATCATGCTGACTATCTATGATTAACTTGTGTGTCTCCAAGTGCAGGTATATTCTGTCCTTCAGAATATTTTATAATAACATGTTCACCAACAAAGCCATGGTTGCTTTTTTAGTAAAGTTATAACCTGGGTCCAGATAGTAACTTCACTTTTGTACTGGTCATGGACTACAATGATTTAAGAAGGCAGCTCACCGACCACCCTCTCAATGACAACTATGAATGGGCAATAAATGCTGAACCAGCCAGTGACACCCATGTCCCATGAATAAATGAAAAAAGTTCCCTTTCAGTAAGTAGGGCTGGCTGATCATACCCTGAAATTTTACATTTTGATTCATCCAGTCTCTGTAACCAGTGTTATTCATTTTATTTCTATACTCTTAAACAAAGTCCAAGGATACTCATTCTAGTTAGAGATTCATTTTAATCTGTACACCAGAATAAAACTCAGTCACTACCTGGCTGACTCCCTTTAATACACATTTGAATACTCACTCAACCTGTTCAGATGTTATGACACACCTCTAGAACAGGTGGGATCTGAGCCTGGGCCTTCTGGCTTAGAGATAAAGACACTACCATTGTAGGCGTTTCCTAATCGACCTGTCCAGCAATGTTAAATCACATCTCCAAAGTAGGTGGCACTTCAACCTGGGCCTCCTTGTTCACAGGTAGGAATATTACCACAGTGCCACCAGAACCCTGATTTGATTACTCTCTTATTAACTTAATTAGTTCACAACATCTGTTTGTCTTGTTAGTTTTAGCTCCTAGGTATTTAGCATCCTATTAATAGAATTAGCTACTGACATGGCAGGGGTCAAATTATTTTTCTTTCATGAGCTACGTTTTGCTTTTCAGAACTAATTCTTCATTGAAGCTAACTTATTAGTACACGATGCAGTCAGGTAATAACAATAGCACCTTACTAAAGGCTATCGCACTTAACTTGACTAGGCCCTAAGGTGGCAAGATTGCCCACCTTTGGATCTAGAATGGATAAAACAGTACTTTCTCAAATCTATAAACGGTGAGGCACAAGGCACTTGTAAGTTCAAATACCTAGATCATTAAAACGTCACAAAAAGCAGAAAAAAAATGGATAGATTAATAAAATACTAGTCTTTAAGAAACTAAAATAACGGGCTTTAGCTGTACAAAGCCCTGGTTAAACAGTACTTGGAGTGCTATGAGCGGTTTCAGGCATGATAATTGGACTTGAAGGAAGTACAGCGTATGATAACTGGCCTACGATTTTTAAATCATGAGGAGGGATTGCACAAACCAAGCTTGAAATCCTGGAATTTAGAGTTGAATAGGTGTTTCGATTAAAATTTTCAACGTATTAGGGAACCAGACAGGGTAGATAAAAAGAAACACTTTCTGCTGGTTAGGGCGTTTAGAATTGTGAATATAGTCCTAAGATTTGAGCTAACTCCTTCATCAGTATAACTTAGGATACACTTGTTGGGAACTTTGTTCAGGAAGTGGAAAATTGTGAATGACCAGTCATTAAATTTAGAATAAATATTTGTTAACCAAAGATATTATGGTATATGGGTCCCTACCTAAAATAAATGATTGATACAACTGAATGGCTTGCTAGGCTATTTTGGGGTCTGCAAAGAGTCAGCTGCATGATTGTGATCAGACTGGATGAGAATGGCAATTTCCTTCCATGAGGACTTGGTGAACCAGATGGGTTTTGTTTTCATTTATGACAGTCAGTAACTTTGTTGTCACTGTTACTCAGACTAACATTTTAATACACATTTATTTAATTAATTGTATTCAACTATCCAAACTTCTGGGGTTTGCATTGTGTCTCTACATTAAGTCAGGTCTCTGGATTACTAATCCAGAAACATAACCACTGCAAATGGTACTGAACTGCAATTGTTTATCTTCTGTTGTTACAACATTGGAACTAATCGTTCAACATTTGCTGCTTCCTTTTCGTTTTTTTTCAGGTTTATATTGAGGACTCACTTGGGGAACGTATCTGGGTGGACAGTCCACAATGTAAGACATTTGTTGAGAATATTCAGACTGCTTTCGGTACAAAGATGCCTCCCAAAAGCATGCTGCTGCAGGCAGATGGCGGCAAGATTGGTGGTGACCTCAGTGCAGGTGAGAACCATAGGGGTCACAGGCATTAAATTGTGGGATTCTAAACACTATGTAGTAGAAATAAGAAAAACTGGAATCAAGTGAAAGTAGGAAATATGCACCTGGTCCACAGAATTCATTTACGTCTCATTTAACTTCCCCTAAAATGTCTATGTTATGCAACTCCTCAATGCATTGTGATACTGTGTTTCATATTCTAACCTCTCTCTTGGTAAAGAATTTTTCTGGAGAATTGCTAATTGGAATTATTAGCAATGATTTTATATTTATTGTCTCTAAGTTGTGAGTGTGTTGTGGTAACCACTCTTATTATACTGACTGTCCTATAGGTGGGAGTCCACATCCTTCCACACCAGATGATGATGATAATCAGACTGAGCTGCTTATTGCAGAAGAGAAACTCAGTCCAGATGTAGAGTCAGGCCAGGTGATGCCCAGGTAAGTGCATTTCTTTTACTTTACAGTAGTTATGGAAAGGAATAGGCAGCAGGTGAAGAAGATGACCATGTAGGAGAAGGGTCTGAAGCCTGAGGTTCTGAAATGTGTTAAAGTTTAACATCTGAAGAGATTTGCTGATATTCAGTGTTATTAGGTAGTGTGTCAGAAAGGCACTTTGAGCAGCAAATGGTGCTATTCCCTAACGTAAGAGGCATGTGTAAACAACAAAATTATTCTGTAACGGTTGTTTTGCCACATGCAAACCCACAAAAATATGATGAACTGCAGGTTGGGACCTAGGGGGTTGCCATTTTAAACTTCTTGAATGTGACCATGCTAACCAAGAATGAGAATCAAGCAATGAAAATGATCTGATGTTTATGGCTGTCTCCAGTTTTCAGTTTTTCAAGATGTGTTGAATGCTTTGAGAGCCTGGGTTTAGAGAATTAATTATTCAGCTGTGTGAGAAATCTTTTATATGCTCAAAATCCATTTTCATAATCATTACACATTAGATTCTGTTTTTATTTCATTGGACTCCTGAGATTCTTCTTTTTCCAGTTGCTAAAGGGAATCACATTCTGTGATTCTCTCTGCTTCTAATTAGTTGCTGCTGCTTCATGGTGATGGAATAAGTCAAATAACCTGGCGCTAACTGGCATTTTGGGAGAACATCTGCTCTTATGACCTTTTTCCTTCTCTGATAACTACAGGCCTGGAGGCTTTGGTACTCCTTTCTATAGGTAAAAGCTTTTGCAAAGCATAGAAAGACCGACTTGACCAGCTCAATTCCTGTTCACGTGAAACAAGGGTTCATACATTTAGCTGTCTTCCAATGTTGCTGCAAATCACCTACCTATTCCTCTTGCTTGCTGTTTCTTCTTCTCTATCTCTAGTACAACAAGCTTGAGTTAGAAATGTTCTTTTTTCTGATTCTTTCCCTATAGGTATGAGGACTTAGCTGAGAGTGTGGAGGATTACGTTATTGACATGCTTCGCGATCAGCTCAACCGCCGCCAGCCCATGGATAACGTCTCACGGAACCTGCTGCGACTACTCACTACCACCTGTGGCTATAAAGAAGTCCGTTTAATGACTGTTCAACGGCTGGAGATGTGGCTGCAGAACCCAAAGGTGGGAAAGCATTGTGTGAAACAGAACTCAAAGTTGTGAGTTACACTTTCATCTGGAATAGGATAAAGGCACTTGTTTTAATGAACATAGCAGCTAAGAGTAGGAGGATATATTTATGTCCTAAAACGCCATACTATTAGACCTCAGCTTTTTCAGTGAGGTAATGTTGTGAAGGAAACATTGACTATGTTTAACCAAATTTCAAACCATTTTTTCCTTTTCCCTCTCGCGATTCTTAATGTAGTGTTTGTGTCTCCAAGACTCCATAATAGGTGTAAGCTTGTATTGTAGTTGCAAATTGTATACTAGGAAATGAATCAAGAATGGTCTGGAATTTCACATGGAAATCCTTTGAATCTTCAGATAATTAACCCTATTGACCAGATTATATGAAATACAAAAATTGTTTAAGAGCAACTCTGAAGCAATGCAAAATAATTATTCATAAGTGTCAACAACTTGTTCAAGCTGAGACAGCTCGACAATAAATTATAAGACCAGTACTACAGTAAACCTGCTGCATTGCTGATGATAACATTAAATATGAGCTGAGGAAGTTGCTTTGAAACTTCAACAACCTGGTGTTCAATCTACCGGCTCACATTGAGCAAAAGATGCAGTCATCAAAGAACTCAATGAAGAGAAAATGAGATAATCTTAAAGGGCTCAAATTTAAACTATCCATCCTTGTTTTCAAGTCCCTCTCTGGCATCAGCCCTCCCTATTTCTGTATGTCCTCTAGCTATACAACTGTCTGAGATAGCTGCACTCCTCCAGTTCAGCTATTCTATAAATTCTTGACTTTACCCAAACACTATTGGTGACCACACCTTCAGCTGTATAGGCCCCAAAGTTTGAAATTCCTTCTCCAAATACCTCTGGCATTCTGTCCTCCCTTTAAGGATCTCCTTAAATCTTTTGACTAAGCTTTTCCTCAACTGTCTTGATCTTTACTGATGTGCCTTGGTATCACATTTTGTCTGATTTAAGATTTTTTCACACGAGAGGTGGTATTTAAAGGCGGGTATTGATCTCTCCAATGTTGAAGAATGAACAAAGTCATAGGGTCACAGAAATGTGCAGCATGGAACTAGACCGTTCGGACCAACTCATCTATGCTGACCAGACGTTCTAAATAAATCTAGTCCCATTTGACCCAAATCCCGATTAAACCCTTCCTCTTCATATACTCATCTAGATATCTTTTTAAATGTTGTAATTGTACCAGCCTCCACCACTTCCTCTGGCAGCTCATTCCATACATGCACCACCCTCTGCATGAAAAAATTGTCCTTTAGGTCCCTTTAAATCTTTCCCATCTCACCTTAAACCTATGCCTTCTAGTATTTGACTCCCCCACCCCGGGGAAAATACCTGTCTATTTACCCTATCTGTGTCCCTCATGATTTTATAAACCACCATATGGTCATCCCTTAGCCTCCACTCCAACCTATTCAGCCCTTCTCTATAGCTCAAACCCTCCAACCCTGGCAACATCTTTATAAATCTTTTCAGAACCCTTCCAAGTTTCACAACTTCCTTCCTATTAGCAAGTAGACCAGAATTGCATGCAGTATTCCAAAAGTGACCTAACCAATGTCCTGTACAGCTGCAACATGACCTCCAGGTATATATCAAAATGGCATAGTGGTGATGTCACCAGTAATCCAAAAGCCCAGGCTAATACTTAGCTAGTGGAATTTTAATTCAAATCATTAGTAATTCTGGAATTCAAAATTACCCTCAGTAATGGTGACCATAAAAACTGATTGAGGACACTTCTGTCCTTTTTAGGGAAGGAAATCGGTCTCCTTACCCAATCTGTCCTACAGCAGTGGGGTTGACTCTCCGAAGTGCCTAGCAGTCACTTCAAAGGCATAGAGGGATGGGCATGGGCGATAACTGTGAAAATGCAATGGTTTATCATTTTGTTTTTCTTCTTGCCTTTCCTCGAGCCAAATTTTATTAAACGTATTCTACTTAGTAATGTTTAGTTTTCCTGCTGAGACTACCAGAGTTTATGAAAGGAGAGATTCTAACCTCGTTTGTGTGTCTCACATGTCCTAATTTATATGGGTGCCTTCATCCTGTATGTAATGATTCACTGCCTGTCTGTTTGCTAGTTGACTCGCCCAGCTCAGGACCTGCTGATGTCGGTCTGCACCAACTGTTCTACGCATGGGACAGAGGACATGGAGGTTATGTCGAATCTCATCAAAATCCGCCTGAAGCCTAAAGTGTTGCTGAACCATTACATGCTGTGCATTAAGTGAGTAATTGAACTACCAGCTGTCCTGTTAACTCTACCCAGAAGGGATTATGAAGCTAGACAAGCTGTGGAGGCCAAAGGGAAGCAATCTTAGAAGTCAAGAAGATGTTTCTATTTAAAATTAAGATGCCACAGATATAAGATAGTCAGTCAGTCATTAAAAGTTCAATAGGGAATTCAAGAAAAACCTTTTCACTGAGTGAGTATAAAGAATGAGGCGCTCACAACTGCAGTAGGTTACTGAGTTGAATAGAGGGAGCAATCGAAATCCCTAAGGGAGAAAGGAATAGATGGGTATATTCCTAGGGTTAGATGATGATGGTTAAGTGGAAATTCATATGGAATATAGACACCAGCATAGACCAGTTGGGCCAGATGGCCACCTAAGTGTTGCATTCTTTTAATAAACGTTAATTTTAAAAATGTTTTCTACATTCAGCAATTTCTACCACACCCTCAACTTCAGTTTGAATTGATGCAGAATCCTTCTCTGTGCAATGTGGTTTAGTGGTCTGTCATTATGAGACCAATGTCTATGATTGGTCCTAGAAGGTGACTGTGTGTGCAGAGGCCAAGGCAATATCCTAATCTTAGAATACATCAGAGGTTCTGTCCACAGGAACTGATCAATCTTAGTTATGTCTTTGACAATAATTCAAGCAGTCAGTGTGAACCCTTTAAGATTTCCTACAGCAACATATAGAGGATGCTAAACACCATCCTTTTGGGGTTGGATTAGAGTCCACTTCAAGTGTGGATAACACAGCATACAGACAATCCATTGCACAAGCCACTTCTTCAACAGATTGTTATTATTATTGATGTGTATGATTGTATTAAATGAGACTAATGATGAGTAGTTTGCAAATACAAATTGATTTTGTCATGTGAATGTGGATACCAATTGAATCATATAATGCACAAGGAAGCAAGAACTATCTAGTTGGTCCAAATTCTCTGCTTTTTGCCTTGTGGTTGTTTTGCTTCACAGAATTATCCAATTCACTTTTGAAAGTTATTATTGAATATATTTTCACGACCTCTGAGTGTTGTATTGCAGATCACATGTTATTGATACTTTTATATATTAACATATACATCAGTGCCTTGGTTTAATCCTTTTATCTTTTGATTTGCTCTCAGGGAATTGCTGAATGCTCATCGGGATAACTTGGGGACACTGGTGAAGTTTGTGATCTTTAATGAGCTGTCAAATGCACGGAACCCAAACAACATGCAGATACTTTACACTGTGCTGCAGCACAATTCTGAGCTAGCCCCCAAGGTGAGCCCTGCATGGACCTTCAATGTGTAGTTAGTTGTGTTGGATCTGGAGGTTCATGCACAGTAGGTAGCATATATGCCAAAGCAAATATATCATCCACGTACCAACTGCACAGTTCTGTCAACAATAAAAAATGTCTAGGATCGGAATGTTGGAAAGAGCTGGACAATGAACTACTTTCTTTCAGCAACTGGTTTGAGAACAGTGGCTCTGAGAACTGGTGTCAGTAGATAAGCAAAGGGACCATGTCAAAGTCATAATACGGAGCCATAACTGAGTGTACAACTCATTTCTTGGCAACATCAGAATATGGAATACTCTTTCAGAATACGAGAGTAATTATAATGTAAGACTTGGGAGTTATTGAGTCAAAAAGCATAGATGCATTTTGTAAGAAGCTAGAGGAACACGAACAAGAAAGATGTATAGAAATTACAGATAGGATTGAATGAAGCAGGGTTGGAGGAGGCTTGTATGGTACTCAAACTAATTGACTCATTGGCCAGTTTCTGTACGGTGCAAATTTTATCAATTTAATTCCTACAGAAGCTAAATAAAATACAAGGAATTAAACAGTCCAAGTCTTATCATCTGGTGTCCCTACCTTTTCCCTTTTTACTCCCTTCTCAATGGCACTGAAGTTAGCTGTAGCTATTTTTAGACTGGAGATTGGTTTGTCAAGTTCAATCTGTCTGGCTCTGAGTGTGGCCTGATCCATTATTGTTTTAAACTATTCCATAACTGCGTATGTGTTAGCTGGTTAGTGATAGGCTGCATATGATTTACTTTTACAGTTTTGTGGGGTAACTGAGTTGTCTTTGTACTCAGGTTGCTATCTGTGTTTCCTTCTATTAGTATCTGGCCATGGTGTTCCAAGACCTGCTCACCAATAAGGATGACTACCTTCGTGCATCTCGAGCATTGCTACGGGAAATCATTAAACAAACTAAACATGAGATCAACTTTCCATCCTTCTGTCTGGGACTAATGCAGGAACGGAAGGAGCAGACATATCTAGAAATGGAGTTTAAGGTGGGTGCTGGTTTGTAGTGCAGACATGTAGTATTTAGAGTGAAGTGGAGGCTATGTTCTGAGCCTGTCTGATAGGGAACATCATTCAGTAGAACTGAGTGATGCAGAAATATATGACCTCTCTTTATTAGAACTTTATCCTTTGCTTTCCTCCTTTGTGATGGTGCCATACAGTTCAGTTGTATTCCTCTCAAAACCTCAGTCAAGGCCCATTTTTTGCTTGGGAGCCAGCAGCAGCCACTGACAGATTACTCCCACCCCCAGCTATGATCAACTAGAATGTGTCTCTCTCCCCTTCTTTAAGTCAGTTAAGATCTGCAATATTCTGTAGTCTTATTGAATGGTGAAACAGGCTCAAGAATCTGAATGGTCTGTTTCAGTGTTTGTTGCTCAGAACCACATTAGGTAGCAATTTGGTGAGTTACTTTTTATGGTAAACTTTGTTTGTATAGAAACTATACAATTCTGTATCAGTTTAGCAATGCAAGGGAAGCACCTAGGATTGCGGTGTCTAATATAGACATCATGTGTTCCTCAGTGCATTGGTTAGCACAACTCCAAGTGGCATCAGGGTGGTTGACCAATGGAGTAGAATCGACAGCATCTTTTCCCCATCACATCTGATAAATTGGCATCATTTTATAGAGTGGCAGTGGTCAAGACTATGGAGAGTGTGCATTCACAGATGATAATAACTTTCATGAGTTCAGTGCCGGAGTTTAGAAAGAGGCAAGGTGAGACGGGAATTAATGTGTGCAGTAATGACTGGTGAATGCTACAAGAAAGCAGGAAATCTTATTTGATTTTTCTTCATCATAGTATTTATGTAAGAAGTCAAATGCCTTTTGCAACACAGCATGCTCACTTTTCTTCTTGGTTGTACAGGAACGATTTGTGATTCAGGTGACGGACCTGTTGACCCTGTCGATGATGCTGGGGATTACAGCTCAAGTGAAGGAAGCGGGGCTTGCCTGGGACAAAGGCGAGAAGAAGAGTAAGAATCGAAACTGGACAGCTTGTTTCTGGAAATTGTGCTCTCAGACAAGCCCAACAGACTATCTTAATCAGAAATTGTTCATAGATAAAGTACATTGCCTTTCATAATCTCAGGATTTTTTTTTACAATCAATGAAGTAGTTTTTGAAGTGTTGTCAGTGTTATAATGCAGTGAGTGTACCAGCTAATTTTCACCCACAAAAATTGATAAGATGACAAGGAGATAATCTGCTTTGAAAATGTTGGTTAATACTGCGGTATAAAGTATTTTGAGGGTGTTCCATAAAAACTATGTTCCCATTGACTTCAACGTTTAAATGTATTACCTTCAAGGAGCCGTCACAGAAAGTATAAAAGCTGTGTTACTTAGCTCATACTGTAGGGAGTTGATAGCCAGATGAATGTTTTATTCATGGCTATTATCTGGATTTTCAGCTCTGACATTCTCACTGATGAAGCATATGCAGCGCAGTCAGTTTGCACTTAGTCTATTGAAGAAACAAATTAGTGCATCCTAACTCAGAAAAATGTGGACTTAAGCTGAAAACTTGGATATGTAATATGGGTGCAGTTTTGGATAAATGTTGAATTATCCACAAGTGCTGTTTTGTTTAACTTCAGTGCCATTGACACATTAAACTGAGACCCCACATAGTCATACAGCATTGAAGAGGTCATTCGGACCATTGACTTTGCGCCAATCTATGTACAGAGGAATCTCGATTATTGGAATATCGGATTATCTGGGAAAATTGCAGGGACCCAATGCTTGGCTAAACTATGTTATCTGGCATTCAATTATCCGGAATTCGATTAACCAAATGAAATATTCCCCACGTGTCCTTCGAGGTTCCTCTGTACACTATTCCCACATTCAAAACTTGGCCCACAGCCTTGAACACTTGGACATTTCAAATGCTCATCTATCTACATTTTAAAAGTTATGATGTTTCCCACCTCTAGTACCCTCTCAGGCAGTGCATTCCAGATTCCCAAAGCCTTTGGGTGAAACACCCTGTCCTCAAATTCCCTCGAAACCTGCCGCATGTACTTCCCTGTTCACACACCAATGGAAGCTTTTAGAGTCCGTTTGTATCCTTTTATCCTCCTTTGCTGAAATCTAAACTGCATCCAATCATCAGGCCGCTGCTTTTCTTGGGCCAATTTGTATGCTCTTCCTTGGATCTAATGTTCTCCCTAATTTCCCCTGTTAGTCATGGTCAGACCACTTTTTGTGTTTTTTTTTGTGTCAGACAGGAATGAACAATTGTTGCAGTCCTTCCATGCACACTTTAAATGTTTGCTATTGCCTATATATTATAGCCTGCTCGCACATCATACCATTGTAGTTTCCTTTATGTAGATTTAAATTCCCTCTTATGTACTTATAGAAGATCCTTTCTCCCATTTAGAAGGGAAGCAGGTCAGTGCTTCTTGGCATCACGGTCCTTATTTATCCCTCATCTTAACATGGAATGACCTTTTTTTTCTAATCAGCCTGTTCAGAGATGTGATTCAACACCTTTGGAGCAGGGGGGACTTGAACCCAACGCTCCTAATCCAGGGGTAGTGACACTACCACTGTGCCACAAGAAGGCCCCATGAAAACTTAAAGCAGATTATCTGATTGTTATCACAGTGCTATTTGTGGGAATTTGTCATGTTTAAATTGACTGCTGTGTTTCCCATGTTACAACAACAAAATATTTGACTGGAAGTGCTTTGGAACACCTTGAAGTTACGGAAAGTGTTATATAAGTGCAAGTAAAAGTAGCCTGAGATATCAGCAGATTAATACTAATGGAGTTTATATAGAGCCTACAAAACTCCATGGAATTTCTTCTCAGTAACTCAAAGATAAAAAGCTTGGAGACACATGATTACAGATATACTTTTAAATGAAACGGGTTGAATTATTCTGATGGTGTTTGCCTTATTAAAGTTGTTTGATCCCCCGATAGCAGTGTGTGAATTAACTGCCATTAAATTTCATGTTCCTATGGGGGACTCAATGTTAACAACTCTACATTAATGCAATAAATGAAAATCATGTTGCTGCCAGAAGCCTTTACAGAACAGGGAGAGATGATGAATGTCATTGTATTAAACACTGCACTTTAAACTCAGGGCAGCATAGGGCCTGTTATCTGCCATCATCACCAGCTGATTGTGATCTTGATATTTTTGCTTATTTTGAAGTTATTTTTACCACATATACTATTACTGAAAAAATAGTTATAGAAATCTGATTTGCAGGGCTTGAAGGCCTGTTTCCATTCCTGTACTTCGCTAATATGGAAATTAGTAATATGGGCCTCAGTCTTTACCTATGCTTGGATCCTGTAGTTATGGTAATAGGTTAAATGGTTCGTTGGCTTACTCTGGGATGCTACTTGCACTTGATTATTTGCCACAGTTTATTCACTGATACAAATGCAAATTATCAGCTTTGGTAATAATGCTTATTTTAATCCATGGAAATAGAGTTAACATAGTGGGTCAACTGTATTGCAGTTGAATGGCAGAGTAAACTTCAGGTCTGCTGTTATATTTTACGTTCTGAGCTGCTTTGAGAAATCTAGTCAATGGATTTATAAATGATACTTGTGTTTTCTCTCTCTTCTCTCTCTCTGTCAATACTCACACTGTCTGTCTTTCTACTTCTTTTGGATTGAAGACCTGGAAGCACTCCGAGCGTTTCAGACTCAGATTGCAACTATTCAGCGCGACGCTGTCTGGTGGCTGCACACTGTGGTTCCCACCATCTGCAAGCTGAATCCTAAGGATTACATCCACTGGTATGTTCACTGATTTTCAGACTGACTTCAATGTTCTGTGTAGTACTAGGAAAACCAGCTGTAGTTTTTAATTAAAATATTGCAGTCAGCAAACTTGCCTATAATGTTGGCATTTTTGACCCAGGCATTATGATTCCTTCTTGAGTAAAATACAGTATTATTCTGGTATTATTATTTATTAGTGGGCATGTAAAGCTAGACTAGTTACAAATTTTGACTCCGTTTTGAAATAGTGTCACTATTGGGAAGTATTCTTTGGAAGAATGTTACAATGCATTGAACAAAGAACAAAGATCAGTGTAACACGGGATCATAACACCTTTCTAAACTAAAAACGTTTTGCCTGTATGTGGTCCATATCCCCCTCTTCCCTGCTTATTCATGTATCTGTTAGGATGCCTCTTAAATGTTGCTATTGCACCTGTTTCTACCACCTCCTCTGGCTGCGCATTCCAGGAATTTACCACCCTATGTGTAAAAACTTTGTCCCTCCCATTTCCTTTAAACTTTTCTTTATTTACCTTAAACCTATGACCCATATTAATTGACATTTCTACCCTAACCATGCTATCTCTATCTCTCAATTTTGTAAACCTCTATCAGGTTACTCCTCAGCCTCTAAAGTTCAACTGAAAACATACTGAGTTTGTCAAATCTCTCTTAATAGCTAATAACCTCCAAACCAGGCAACATCCTGGTAAACCTGTCCAAAGCCTTCACATCCTTCCGGTGGTGGGCGGCTAAAACTACATACAATATTCCAAATGTGGCCTCACTAACATGACTTGCCAGTTTTTATACTGTATTCTCTGACCAATGTAGGCCAGTATGCCTTACACCTTCTTAATCACCTTATCCACTTGTGTTGCAACTTTCAGGAAATTGTGGACCTGTACACATCTGTATGTTAATGCTTCTGAGAGTTCTGCCATTTACTGTATACTTCCCTCCTGCATTAATCTTCCAAAATGCATCACCTCACATTTGTCCAGATTAAGATTCATCTGTCATTTCTTCGCCCAAGTCTCCAGCCTATCAATATTCTGCTGTATCTTCTGGCAATCCTCATTATGCATAGCTCCCCAATACTTTGTGTTATCTGCAAATTTACTAATTAGACCACCTACATTCTTCTCCAAATCACTTATATATCACAAACAACAGAGGCCTCTGCAGAACACAACTGATCGCAGATCTCCTGTTAGAAGAATACCCTTCCACCGCCACTATCTTCAATGACCATGCTAGTTCTTTATCCATCCAACCAACTCACCATCACCTTCTGTATAAGCCTGCCATGAGGGACCTTGTCAAAGGCCTGACTAAGGTCTGTATAGACAACATCCATTGCTCTGTCCTCATCAGTTATCTTTGTCACTTCCTCAAAAACTCAATCAAGTTTGTGACACATGACCTACCCCACACAAAGCCAGGCTGCCTGTTGCTAATATGTCAATTTTTTTCCAAATGCGAATAAACTTTGTCCCTAAGAATCTTATCCAATAATTTCCCTGCTAATGACGTAAAGCTCACTGGCTTAGAATTTCTGGAATTATCCTGGTTGTCTTTTTAAACAAAGGAATAACATTGGCTATTCTCCAGTCCTTTGGGACCTCGCCTCTGACTAGAGAGGATACAAAGGTTTTTTTTTTACAAGGCCCCAGCAACTTCCACACTGGCCTCCCTCAGTATCCTAGTTTAGACCCCATCAGGTTCTGGGGACTTGTTTACCTTAATGTTTTTCAAACGCCCAACGCCACCCGTCTTTCTTTATATCAGCATACTGCTCTCTAGATTCAGCATGCACCATGTCCTTCTCCTTTGTGAGTACCGATGCAAAGAATCCATTTAAGTATTCACTCACCCACGTCTTCTGGCTCCTTCTTTGTCTTTAAGTGGACCTACTCTTTCCCTAGCTACCCTCTGTTCCTTATAAATGCATAAAATACTTGGGATTTTCCTTAATCTTGATTTCCAAGGTCATTTCATTGCCCCTTTTAGCCCTGCTAATCCTTTAAGTTCTCCTGTTTTCTTTATATTCCGCGAAGATTCTTAGGGACAAAGTTTATTCACATTTGGCATATGGGGGGGGGGGGGTGGCGGCATGGATCTGACAAGGGAGTCATGGAGGGAATAGTTTCTCTGGAATGCTGCTAGGATGGGGAGGGACATGTGTCTGTGGTGGTGTAGTCTGTTTGTGGGTGGCGAAAATGGCAGAGGATGATACGATATATACAGAGGTTGGTGGGGCAGAAGGTGAGGACTGGGGGATTCTGTCCTTGTTGCATTGGGAGGGGTGGGGGTTCAAGGGCAGAGGTGCGGGAAGTGGAGGAGATGTGCTGGAGGGCATTGTCGACTACATGGGAGGGGAATTTGTGGTCTTTAAAGAAGGACGCCATCTGTGATTTGAATTGGATATCATGGGAACAAATGGGGGAGAGGCAGAGGAATTGAGAATAAGGAATCATGTTTTTACAGGAGGCAGGGTGGAAGGAGTTATTGTCCAGGTAGCTGTGGGAGTCGGTGGGTTTGTAGTAGATGTCCGTGGTTAGTTGGTTGATGGAGAGGTCCAGGAAAGGGAGGGAGGTGTCCGAGTTGGTCCGGGTGAATTTGAGGTAGCGGTGAAAGCTGTTAGTGAAGTTGACGAGCTGTTCAACCTCCTCGTGGGAGCACGAGGTTGCGCCGATACAGTCATCGATGTAGCGGAGGAAAAGGTGAGGGACGGTGCCAGTGTAGCTGCAGAAGATGGACTGTTCCACGTATCTGACAAAGGGGCAGGCACAGCTGGGGCCCATGCGGGTGCCCATAGCGACTCCTTTGGTTTGGAGGATGTGGGAGGATTGGAAGGAGAAGTTGTTAAGTGTGAGGACCAGTTCAGCCAGGTGGGTGAGGGTGTCAGTGGAAGGGTACTGGTTGGGACAGTATGAGAAGATGAAACGGAGGGCTTGGAGACCTTCGTCATGGCGGATAGACATGTACACTGACTGGATGTCCATAGTGAAGATATGGCGTAGGGGGCGGGGAAAGCAAAAATCTTGGAGGAGGTGTAGGGTGTGGGTGGTGTCCCGTATGTAAGTGGGGAGTTCCTGGACTAAGGAGAACAGGATGGTGTCAAGGAATGCAGAGATGAGTTCAGTAGGACAGGACCAGGCAGAGACAATAAATCGACCGGGGAAGTCAGGTTTGTGAATCTTCGGTAGGAGGTAGAATTGGACAGTGCGGGGTGCACGGGCGATGAGGTTGGAAACTATGAAAGGGAGATTCCCAGAGTGATGAGGTTGTGGATGGTCTGGGAGATGATGGTTTGTTGATGGGAGGTGAGGTCGTGGTCGAGGGGGCAGTGGGAGGAGGGCCTCCCGCTCCACCCTCCTCTCTGATCTCTCACTTTCTTCCCCCCACTTCTTCCCCCCACCTTCATCTACCTATTGCATTCCCAGCTACCTTCACCCCAGTACAACCCCTCTTCCATTTACCTCTCAGCCCCCTTGGCCCACAAGCCTCATTCCTGATGAAGGGCTTATTCCTGAAGCATCGATTCTTCTGCTCCTCGGATGCTGCCTGACCTGCTGTGCTTTCCCAGCACCACACTCTCGACTCTGATCTCCAGTATTTGTAGTCCTCCCTTTCTCCTCCTTGAAACATCTAAATCCTTGAATATTAAGTAGCCAGTCTTGTCCCTCTCTCAACCAAGTATCTGTAATAGCAATAACATCATTGTTATATGTATTAATCCAGGCTCTAAGTTCATCTGCCTTACCTGCTATACTTCCTGCATAAAACAAACACAGTTCAGACTGCTAGCCCTGCCATGTTCAGTAACTTCTTCCTGTCTGTTGCTCTTCTTAACCTTACCAGCCTTTGTCTCTAACTCCTTGGTCATTTCACTTGTTGTGATTCCCATGCTCCTGCCACACTAGTTTAAATTCTCCTGAGTGACACTAGCAAACTTCCCTGTACAGGTCCTACCTGCCCTGGAACACATCCCAATGATCCACATTCCCTCCTGCACCAGCTCTTTAGCCATGTATTTAATATTTCTATTCCAATCCTCATTGGCACGTGGCTTTGTAATCCTGAGATTACAACTGTGTTTTAAAAGAATGTTGTACCTAGTAATATTGCTAGTATTTTATGTATCAAGTTTGAATCTAAATGAATTAGAATTAGGTTTTTTGCCACATGTATTCAAGATCAGGGATACATGAGTACAGTGAAAAGTGTACACAGTTGTCATTTCCGATGCCATCTTAGGTACAAAATCTCAGGTATAAATCAGAAAAATAAATAAATAAAATTGAAGTTCAGCATTACAGTCCTTCTAAAGCCGAGAAAGAAGGGAAAAAAATTAAAAATAGATAAATCCACGTTGGGCTTCACCCCGCAGCCGGGAATCTGAGCTCAGCTTCGCCTCGAGGCCAGGAATCTGAGCTCAGCTTCCCCTTGAGGTCGGGAATCTGAGCTGGGCTTCCCTTCGAGGCCGGGAGTCTGAGCTGGGCTTCCCCTCGAGGCTGGGAGTCTGAGCTTGGCTTTGGGCTTCCCCTCGAGGCCGGGAATCTGAGCTGGACTTCCTTCGAGGCCCGGAGTCTGAGCTGGGCTTCCCCTCGAGGCCGGGAGTCTGAGCTGGGCTTCCCCTTGAGGTCAGGAGTCTGTGCTCGGCTTCCTCTCGAGGCCGGCAATCTGTGCTCTGCTTCCCCTCGAGGCCGGGAATCTATGCTCAGCTTCCCCTCGAAGCCGGGAGTCTGAGCTAGGCTTCCCCTCGAGGCCGGGATTCTGAGCTCAGCTTTCCGTCGAGGCCAGGAGTCTGTGCTCTGCTTCCCCTCGAGGTTGTGAGTCTATATTGGGCTTCACCTTCAGTCTGTACTGGCTCAGTTCGCTACCCCTGATACCGTCCAAGGACGAGAGGTAAGAAGAAAGGATAGACAAAGACATAAAAAGAGAAAAGGAATGGACGGAGTAGAGGAGCTGTAGCTCAGGACCCCTACTGTGCCACCATCTTGGAATGTATTTGAAGAATAATGAAGAGGGCTATTCTGAAGAGCAGATGATTTTGACATTCTGCAATTGTGTTTGAATTGCAGATGTCAGGGCACCTTGATACCCTCACAGGCATCAAAGACTTCCATTTTCTTTACCACGTGACGATCATGAGCCACAATTATGGGAAATCTAAACAAATATCTCGGGCTGGAAGGAATAGGCTGGAAGGGCTGGAAGTAATTCAATGATAAGGTTAGATAACAAGTAGTGAATGGAAGCTCATGAGAAACCCAGTTTGCTTTATCTCTTAACAGATACAGACAGATGCTTTTGAACCCTACAGCATTTCTGTTTGCACTCCCTAGTTTATCTTCCCCATCCTTATGTGAAGTGGCCCAAGTCAGAATGCCTTAGAGGCATTTCCCAGACCTGTTGGGATGTGTTGGTGTTAACCAATACTTGTTGGTCCTGTACCAACATTGGCTCAGTTGGTACAATTTAACCTTGTAGTTCACAAATAAGCTTGACACCATACAGGATGAAGCAGCCTGCATGATTGGCACCATATCCACAAACATCCACTCCATCTACCACCAATCCTCAGTAGCAGTAGTGTGTACTATTTACAAGATGCATTGCAGAAATGCACCAAAGATCCTTAGACACCTTCCAAACCCATGACCACTTTTATCCAGAAAGACAACATCTGTGGGAACGTAACCATCTGCAAGTTTTCCTGCAAGCCATTCTGACTTGGAAATGTATTGATGTTCCTTCACTGTCGCTGGGTCAAGATGCTGGAATTCCCTTTTTCACAGCACTGTGGATCAACCTACATCACATGGACTGCAGCGATTCAAGGAAACCGCTCACCACCCCCTTCTCAAGGTTAACCAGGGATGAGCAATGAATGGCTAGTCAGTGACGCCACACCCTACGAATGAATAAAAACAATTTGGTTCAAAATCCATATTACAGACAAACTCTGGGTTGACAGTTCTGTCAAAGTACCGAAACAGCACTGTTGGAGGTTGTGTCTTTGGGATGAGACATTAAACTGAAAACTTGTCAGCTCTCTCAGGCAGACATAAAGATGCCATGGCACTATTCTAAAGAAGAGCAGTTAAGTTCTAGCTTGTGACATGGCTAATAATTATTGCTCTGCAAGTAATGTGATCTTCTGTTTATCACATTACTGGTTGAAGGGCCTTACTCTCTGCAAACCAATTTTGTGTTTCCAATCGGATCTACATTTGAAAAACATTTATTCTGATGTAAAGTGCTTTGAGATGTTAGAAGGTTGTGAAAAGCACTACACAAATGCAAATTCTTTACCTTGGACGTTTAAATGAACTAGAGTTGGTCGACCAGTCTGCATTATATTCTGTGCCTATTTTTAAGCATAATTATTACATAACCATCCTTCTTCTTGCAGTTTGCACAAGGTGCTCTTCACTGAACAACCTGAGACATACTACAAATGGGATAACTGGCCTCCAGAGAGTGATAGAAAGTAAGCACATTATTTTTAACAAATGAATGGGACACTAATCGAACAGAAATGTCATTCACACTCTGATGGTCAATGTTAGTACAATTATGTGAAGCATCTTAAGGCTTTTCACTGGCCTGGTTGATGGTCTGAAACTGCAAGGCTGAGAAAATAAATCTTTATTTATTACTAGCTTCAGTTTTACTGAGGAGACTTCACACCAACCCATATCCAATAAGCTGCCCTGAAGACTCTGTTCACATTTACAAATTGCACCTCTACAGTATTCTAAAACAATCCGTAATGTTTTAATCAGAATCCATTTTCTTCTCTCCCAACATTAATAGATTCTTAAACAAATAGTTTTTGTCAGCATATTGAAACTGACACGCTACATCCTGCTTATTTCCATACAACCTATCATTTAAACTGCAAATAGACAACAACAAATTGAATCATGCTTTTTGTTTATTGAGGTAAATTGGCTTTAATCCCTGTTTTATGCCAGAGAGTTTGGACTTTGTTCATTGGGGAAGCTGGGTTTGTTCTCTTCAGAGTGGGGAAAATCAAGGAGAGGTTTAGTAGTGATGTCATATTCTGAGAGGGTTGGCAAATTAATTAGGGAGAAATTTTGGAACAAACTGTAATCAGAGAACACAGATTTAAGATAATTGGCAAAAGTTTCAATGGGAAATGAGGAGAAATTGTTTTATGTGGTGAGTTATGAGCTGGAGTGCACTGCCTGAAAGGATAGTGGAAGATGCTTCAATAATAACTTTCAAAGGGAATTGCATAAATAATTGAAAAAGAAAGATTTGCATGATAATGAGGAATAGCAGAGGTACTGGGTCTCATTGGATAGCACAGCACGCTGAATAACCACCTTCTGTTCTCTATTTCCTGAGGAAATCCAGGTACAAATACAATAAACACTTTAAAAAACCATCGCAGCATTAGGTTTTGTTTCTCGAAGAATAGAATTGAATTACTGGGGAGTATGTATGGATTTGATATACGGATAGAATGGATAAAGAATGATCCTCTTAAGAGAGAGAACATAATTAGGCCATCAACGTAAGATAGTCACAACAAATCCCAGAGAGAATTCAGAAGAAACTTCTCTACCCAAAATGTGGGAAGCAGTTAAAATAAACATTATAGATGCATTTAAGGGGAAGTTGAACAAACATATGAATAAGAAATGAATAATGGGTTATGATGAAAAATTTTAATGAGGAAAGATGGAAGGAGGCTTGAGTGGAGTTGGATGGGTCAAATGTTTTTTTTTTAATATGCCATGTGTCCTATGTAATCCTCTGTAATATTTTTCACCTCTTCTCAGTTTCTTTCTACGATTATGCTCAGAGGTGCCACTCCTGGAGGACACCCTGATGCGAATCCTGGTCATCGGGTTGTCACGAGACCTATCACTGGGACCCGCTGATGCCATGGAACTAGCTGACCATCTGGTGAAACGTGCTGCGTCGGTGCAGGCTGATGGTAAGATCACAGTGTGATTGAGACCGGCTAGCTTTTATATTGCTTATCTCTGCTGTGAATGTAGAGAAGATACTGGTGAACTTTCTTTCTAAACACACCACAGTTAGTTTGCGGATTTCACTGTTCAACAGCATCTCCAAAATCTGAGACACCCCCACACCGCCAACCTCCCTCACATTTAAGGACAAAATAATAGTTATATAGGAACATTGCTATCTTCAAGCTCCCCTCCAAGTTGCACATGTCCCGACTTCTACATATATCACTGTCCCTCATAGTCAGTGGACCAAAATCTTGAAGCTACCTACCTAATGGAGGATTACAGTGATTCAGGAGGGAGACAGGCAACTATTGTCTTCTTGAGGCCAACTAGGAAAGGGGAACAAATATGAGTCCTACTGGAGAAACTCATACCTCTGGAATCCCTTTCCTTTCAAATGTCAAGGTGTGATCTGAAGCTGCAACAGTGTGAAGACTACACAAGTTGCAGCGTTTTAAAAAAAAATAATGTGCAGGAGCAGAGTGGCTGTTTTGTATAGAACATGAAAACTGCAACCAGTGTATTTGTGGTAAATATGACAATTTACAGCACAGGCCATTCGACTCAGCTGATCTGGGCTGATGGTTGCATTTCACATGAGTCTCCTTGTACCCATTTGCATTGAAACCTGTAACCTTCTATTTCTTCCTAGTGTGGCTGGCTAACTTCACCTTAACTGCATTTATGCTATTTCCTATTTGTATTCCTAAATTAACCTGAAGCAGTCAAAATATTTGCTCATCCATTTTGCTTGTGCTTGGTCATTGGAATCTTCAATCATCGGAGGAAACAGATTCTCTGTATCTACTCTATCATTTGTCATTTTAAACACCTTGACCTGCTCATAACTCAACCAGTTGGACTGAGGGAAATACGATCCTTATTTTAAACTCTCCTGAAAATAAAGATTGTAAATAAATATATATGTATTAGTAAAGTTTTGTTTTCAATAATTAGATATTTATGATGTATTATGTGATTTGACCTAATGTTACACCCTGGCAAGTGATTGCATAGATGCAGGTGTAAGGCACAGTGGTAGCCAAGTCTGTAAAAACTACCTTTTGTGCAAATACTTCTTTCTCCGATTATAAAAGCCTTTCACTACCTAATGTGTGCGTGCTTCTTTAACTACCTTATTCTTGCTCTGCATTCAATTGGTCTAATTCAGTATGAATGTGAAGTAACACGCACAGTTTGATTTTTTCTTTTAAAAAGTCCTGTTCAGGCATATTACAATGTATCTCTAGGGCAGGTGGCACTTGAACACAGACCTTCTGGCCTGGAGGTAGAGACACTACCACCGCACCACAAGAGTCCTTTACATTGTGTTTGAACTTGTGTGTGTGTGCGCAGCAGTGAGCTAATATGTGAACAATTTGTCTGCCAGGGATGCTAACATCAAACCGTGCACAACAGTAACCCATTGAGTAATTTCATAAGCTTCTGAGCCGATATTGCTGTCTCAAATTATAAATGTACCTCATTACAACCAGCATCCTTGACAAATGTAACGACCTATGTGCTTGTGTAAGGATGTTTTTAAAATGAGAATGCTTAAATAGCAAAAATTGCTGGATATGCACAGCAAATCATTCAACATTCAAAGTTGTGAAGCTTACTCATGAAATATTTTCAGGGTTCCAGTGAATGGTTCCTTCTGACAAGGTTACCCCAAAACTATCCATATTTGTTTTTGTGTTAATTCCAAACAAGACATGAGAATTCTCCAGTTATTTTGTTGTTTCTCTTTCAGATCTGGAAGTTCTCCATGTGGAGAGAATTCAATTAATCGACGCAGTTCTGAACTTGTGCACTTACCACCATCCTGAAAACATTCAGCTGCCACCAGGGTTTGTCTACTGTTCAGCCATCCCATCCTGAACAAAGCTTGTTTGTTGATTTTCAAAGTCTAGCTGTTAAAACCTCTATGAGGAAATTAACCACAATTATGATATATTTGCAGCAAGAAAATAGATTGATGTACTTAAAATTGCATCTGACAGTCTCAGTGTCACATTGGCATATGTGGAATCTTACCACAAAGAAGGAGACAATTCAACCTGATCAAATTTGGACAAAGGGGGTCATTGGATTCAAAATGTTAAATCTACAGATGCTGCCAGACCTGCTGTATTTCTCCAATGTTTTTTAGGTACTAGATTGATGCCTGGAATGACCAGTTATTTTGTGAGGTTAGGTTGGACAGGTTGGGTTTGTTATCCCTGGAGTTTAGAAGAGTTGAGAGGTGACATGAGTAAAGTGTATGCAGTTGACAAGGTGGACGTGGTAATGGCATTTTCTATTCTGAATCCATCCACAACTAGGGAGCGCCATTTTACAGTCGGGAGGGTTACCCTTTTTAGGATTGAGATGAGGAGAAATTGTTTTCTCTTGGAGTATTTTTGACTTTGGAACTCTGCCTCAGAAGCAGTGTAGGCGGATTCAGAATAGATTTTTGTTAGGCAGTGGGATCAGAGGTTATCGGGGTAGATTGGAATGTCAAATTGAAAACACAAACACAATCAAATTGATTGGCAGAACAGCCTTGAGGTCCTGAATGCTCTACTTTAATCCTATTTTGTATGTTCATATAAGTGTATGATGCATAATGTGTGACACTTAATAAATATGTATAGAAAACATTGCATGTATACAATGTACAATATATACTCTGCAACAAATGTGACATATACATACATGATATATATCTTTATGTGTGCATGATATATGCATCTGTATTATATCGGGAGTACCCAATTGTTTTCCCACTGGGAGCCCATTTCAAACCTAAAATATTGTTGTGACCCCTCAGTGAGAACTGCAAGAGCATGTGGGGATATGGGCAGATCTGTAAGAGTGGTGGACAGGACAAACCTGTTAGGACAAACCTGTAAAGACTGGAGTGGCAGTGAACAGTCCTGTAAGCATACCCTGTTATGTGTATATATATATATATATATGCGCTATAATGCGTAATATGTAGAATGCTGTGCATCAAGACAGTAATGACAGATTTAGTTAATGTTCGCTTAGATATTTCTGCGGGTCACCTAAGCGTTTGAACACCCTGTCCAAGAATTATAACTTATCTGTGTAAATTACATTCCTTCTAACATGGCAGGGAAAAACACATGAGTCTTGCCATGTTACTGCACCCATTTTAGTTACTGTTAATAACTTCTCATGTGTTTGATGTGAATGGGCTTTTTTATGTTCCAGGTATCAGCCACCCGCTCTGGCTATTTCATCCCTGTACTGGAAGGCTTGGCTTCTGCTGTTGGTTGTAAATGCTTTTAATCCACAAAATATTGGTGAGTTTCACAGTTGTTGCTTCCTGGAACATGCTACTGCTTCCTCTTTTATTAAGCCCTATTGCCTACTTGTCTGATGTAGTCGCAAGTACAAAAACTATTGATGTTCAGGCTTCTTTGCATTCAGCTTTGCAAATTGGTGGTTTTTATGAGAAGGTGTTTGATGTGAGTTATTCCATCTTGTGGTATCATATTAATAGCATAGTCCCAAAGATTTTGGGCTTAAATTCTAGCCATTGGGAAAACTTAGGAGGTAACACAATCATTCAGAACAGTATCAGCTGTGACATCACTCCTGGATGCTGATGACATCTCCTTTAACGAACAGTGCATTTTAAATAAGGTCAGAATCTGACTCAATTGTGATACACTTGACGGCCAAATACCTTGCCATTGTTTACTGTCTTGCCTGTGCAACCAAATATAACTTCATGATTACACTGAGGAACTGAATGCAGATGAAACAGTTGGTACCCAATATAACACAGAAGAGAAATACAAAGTAATTGCAGACTGGCTGGAGTCATTGCATAGTTTCAGTATTAATGCAGATAAAGCAAAGCTAATGAATGGAGGATAGATGTGTTACTTATTGATATCTATATAGAAAAAGATTTAGCAAGGTTTTGAAGTACTCCTTTCAAGAGGTGCATTGAAGAAGAACAAAACTCTTCATTTCTATTTATAATCCTAACAGTCCTGCAGATCTGTTTTGACAACACAGACTTCTGTACCTTTGTCACTGAGATGAAGCTTCACCTGACTCACCCATCCTGCAAAGGAAACTGACTCAACCACCTCAGACAATTGTGCTTTAGCTTGTTCAACAGTGCATATGGAGAGCTGGGAGTAAGTTGTTTGCAGATAGGCAAAAAAGGTCTTAAGCAAAACTCGGTGGATGTATCTTCAGTTGTCTAAACCCGCAGCTGTGGAATGCCATCCCCAAATCCATCTGCCTCTTGCTCTTCCTTATATAGAATAGAATCCTTGCAGTGTGGAAGCAAGTCACTCGGCCCATTGAGACCCTCTGAAGAGCATCCCATTCAGATCCACCCCATCCGTGTAACCCTGCATTTCCTGTGGGCCTCCCTGAACTCGATGGGCAATTTAGCATGGCCAGTCCACCTAAGCTGCACATCTTTGGACTGTGAGAGGAAACCGCAGCACACAGCAGAAACCCACTCAGATACAGGGAGAATGTGTAAAACTCCACACACAGTCACCGAAGGTGAAATTGAACCCAAGTCCCTGGCACTGTGTGGCAACAGTGCTAACCACTGAGCGATCGCGCCTACCTCAAAGCACTCACTAAAACCTATCTCCTTTGGTCACCTGGCCTAAGGTTTTTATGTGCAACAGGTATCAGATTCCGTTTGAAAATGCTCCTTTGAAGCATTTTGGGCTGTTTCATAATGTTAAATGTGCATGTAAATGCAGGTTCTTGACATACTCTTATAATGTGTTTAAAATGACTAAGTATTTGTATCCTCGTTGCCTTATTATTGTCGCTTTATTGCTTTTTGCTAAGGTAAGAGTTTGAAATATTCTTTACACCTTTCTTTGGGAAAACAGAGGTATATGTGATCAGGACCCAGTGATTGATATTTTTGAGCTTGGGACTCTATTCTTAATTGATAATTTAATGAAATTCTAATTAAATGAATACTTACGACTGACCATTCAGTCAGCCATCTGTTAGCTTGTTTTGTTTCTGCTGTGTTTAAATACTTGGAAAGAGTTTGTGCTGCCTATTAGATGCAGTATAAAAAGTTGCTTATAACTTTAAAACTTAATACATGAATTTGAAAGGTTTGGAAAGATATGTGCCAGGAGCAGGCAAGTGGAACTAGTTCAGTTTGGGATAGTGTTCGGTATGAATTTGTTGGACCGAAGGGTCTGTTTCCATGCTGTATGTAGAATACAAAGTTCTAGTCTAAGCAAATTGATATATAGAATTAAGTAAAAATAAGTAGTGAAATATTATTCAATACGTATTTCTGAATGACGAAAATCTAAAGGATCATATAATTACAAAGTTAGCAAAGTTAATATTACTAAGATTACATCTAGTCAAAGGATTAGATTTAGTCTTCTGAAATTGTCTCATTTCTCTGAAGCAAATGAAAACATCATCACTATAGAGGCATTGCTGTGGGATGTTTTCTAAACCATCAGTCCAGGAATATTTTAAACACCTCTGAAGCTGGTGGGATTTGTACTGGGGTCTCCTGGCTCAGAGGTAGGGGCACTACCATTGCAACACAAGGTCCTATCTGAGACGCACAGATGTGACTATGATTTCGTGATGAGGACTAATGATGTGGGAGTGTAACAATTCTGTCGTCTTTTATCTTGAAGATTGCACATTCTCCCAGTCATTAAATAAGTCCAGAATTGGAGGGCACATGTTTCGGGTGAGAAGTGAAAAAAATATAAAAGAGATCTAAGGGGCAACTTTTTCACTCAGAGGGTGGTACGTGTATGAAATGAGCTGCCAGAGGATGCGGTGGAGGCTGGTACAATTACAACATTTAAAAGGTATCTGGATGGGTATATGAATAGGAAGGGTTTGGAGGGAGATGGGCCGGGTGCTGGCAGGTGGGACTAGATTGGGTTGGGATATCTGTCGTCATGGACAGGTTGGACCGAAGGGTCTGTTTCCGTGCTGTACATCTCTATGACTCTATGGCTCTAATATAAACAGGAGCTTCCCTCCGCCTGCAGCTGTAACTTTAAAACATTAGTGTATTGTCTATATTCTGCTTGCAATCCCATGGTACATTCCTTTGTCAAGGAAGACTAAATAGAGCCATGTGATGTTAAAGTACCAAAATCTGCATTGCTATTGTTAAACAGAAATCCAATAGTCGTCGATTAATCAATGAATATACTTTAATTGTGTGATTATAGCTAAACAAAATCAACTGAGAACTGTTAGTTTCCAATAATCCTACAATTTCTTTATCTGCAGGTTTGGCTGCATGGGAAGGCTACCCGACTCTGAAAATGCTGATGGAAATGGTAATGACAAAGTGAGTGATTATAACCCGGAATCAAACCTCATAGGGAAGAAGTTGATCCATGTTTATGTTTTGCTGTGTGTTTTTGGCCAACCAGTTCTGAGAAGTAGTCCAAGGCAAGTTGCTGCTTTAGGGTAATGGAAGAGAAAAATATGTCATTATATGCTCTTATATCTAATCATGAGGAGAAGATTTTCTCTGTTCACTGTTTGAAGGTAAATTGTAAACCACCTTTATATAAATCTGTTAATGATTTTGGTACATGCAGAGCATGGCTGAAATTTTCCCTCATATTATTAAACACGTAGTTATAACTGTTCTTTCTTGCCATTAGAAGGTGAACTACAAAGTGACTGTTACTTCTGTAAATATGACTTGAAAAGACAATGGTGCAAGACTCCTTTAGAGGCAGTTTCTCACCCCATAAGCCTCTCACTATATGTAGATAGCTTCTGTACATTGACAAGCCAGATTTTGAAAGTGTTTCATGTTGTATGTCTGGAGTGACCTCTTTGCTGCTGAAAAGCTTCTTTTGAAATGTGACAATTTTGTCAGTGCATTTCAAAACTAGCCATCTGGGAAGCACATTTGTTGTGCATATGTACATTGGCATCAACTTATGTCCTGATGTCCAGACTATATAAACTGCAGTTATTGGTCTCAGACCATTAATATGATATAATCACAGGCTCATTAATATTGGCAGAAGCATTGAAACTTCTTATTCCCTAAATGGGAAGTACAAACATTTGTATAATAGCAATGTTTCAATATGTTTGCTCCCAATGTTGGCTTGTTCTCCCTTTTTTGTTCATTCTGCGTCCATCAGAATGCAAATAGATGATTTTTTATAAGACACAGGATTTGATTAGCCTGGTTTAATTACCTACTGCTGGTGGTGTCCACTTTCTGCAACCTTCCACTGTCCTCAATGCTACAGAAATTAAGAAACACACAACTGTGATAAAAGCATGTGATGGAAAAGTGTCCATAGGAAATGGGAAGCTGAAAGAAGGAACTAGAATGGAGAAGCTGGAAAATTTAAGATAAACATGATGGGAATATGTAGCAGGTCAATCAGCAGAAAAAAAGAGTGGTTACAATGGTCTCAGTTGCTTATTCTCTACTAAAATCACTGCTGTTTTGAGGAAGCATGTACGTTTGAAGCAAGTCAACCTGCCTTTTCTCTTTAAAGACTATTAGATTAGATTCCCTACAGTGTGGAAACAGGCCCTTTGGCCCAACAAGTCCACACCGACCCTCCGAAGAGTAACCCAACCAGACCCATTTTCCTCTGACTAATGCACCGAACCTATGGGCAATTTAGCATGGCCAGTTCATCTGAACTGCACATCTTTGGACTGTGGGAGGAAACCAGAGCACCCGGAGGAAACCCAGGCTGACACGGGGAGAATGTGCAAACTCCACACAAGTCACCCGAGGGTGGAATTGAACCTGGGACCCTGGTGCTGTGAGGCAGCAGTGCTAACCACTGAGCCACCGTGCTGCCCCATAAAAGATGCTGACTAACTGCTGGGTATTGCTCTCAATTCTCCACTTCTCTGAAGGTGGAAGGAGGTTTGTGTGCTGTGTGAGTACCAGCACAGGCCAAATAGCAAGCTTCTATACTTATTTGATACTCTGTTTCCACTTTGTTGGGAAGAATCAAAAAGCAGTCTGTTATTTAAACAGAGAGAGCTCCAGAAAAATACAGCACAGATAGATCTTGTCCATGATACATAAAATGTTGCATATGGTTGCAACGAGTAATTAAAAGAGCCAAATAGGATGCTGGCCTTTATTGCTACAATTTAAAAATAGGCAAGTCTTGTTACAACTGTACAGGATGTTGGTGAAATTGCACCTGGAGTAGTCTGTGCAGCTTTGGTCCTGTATTTAAATAATTAAGGACCAGTATAAAAAAATTTCACTCAGGTTGATTTCTCGGAGTGAGGGCTCTATTCATGTAGAGCTTTGAAAAATGAGTAGTGATCTTATTGAAGCATGCAAGATTCTGAGGCTACTTGACAGGGTAGGTGATGAGTTGAAAAGTGTGGTGCTAGAAAAGCACAACCGGTCAGACAACATCTGAGGAGCAGGAGAGTCGACGTTTCGAACATCAAGAAGGAGGGGATGGTCCAAGGGGGCTGAGACATAAATGGTAGGGGGATGGTAGCTAGGGGAAGGTAGTTAGGAATGCAGTCGGTAGATGGAGATGGGGGGGTGATTGTGGTAGATCAGAAAGCGGGGGCAGGGGTGGGGGGAGGAAGATGGACAAGTAGGACAGTTTAAGAGGATGGTGCCGAGTTGTAAGGTTGGATCTGAGGTAAGGTGGGGAGAGGGAAAATGAAGAAATTGGTGAAATCTATATTGATCCTGTCTGTCGAGGGTCCCAAAATGGAAGATGAGGCATCGGTCGTCTGCCATGATGAAGGCCTCCAAGCCCTCCGATTCTTCCTCACCCGCTGACCCAACCAGTACCCTTCCACTGACACACTCAGCCTATTGGCTGAACTGGTCCTCACCCTCAACAATTTCTCCCTCAAATCCTCCTCCTTCCTCCAGACAAAAGGGGTAGCCATGGGCCTCAGCTATGCCTGATTCTTTGTTGGGTATGTGGAACAGTCCATCTTCCGCAGCTACACTGGCACCATCCCCAATTTTTTTCCTCCGCCACATCGATGGCAGTATCGGCACTACCTCATAGTCCTGTGAGGAGATTGAACAGTTCATCAACTTCAACACCTTTCACCCTGACCTCAAGTTCACTTGAACCATCTTGGACACCTCCCTCCCCTTCCTGGACCTCTCCATCTGCATTTCCGGCGACAGACTCAACACAGGCATCTACTTCAAACCCACTAACTCCCACAGCTAACTGGACTACACCGCCTTACACCCTGCCTCCTGTAAAATGCTATCCCTTACTCATAATCCCTCTGCCTCTGCCGCATCTGCTCCCAGGAGGACCAATTCCACTCCAGAACATCCCAGATGGCCTCCTCCTTCAAGGACCACAAATTCCCCTCACACATGGTCAACAATGTCCTCTAGTGCATCTCCTCCACTTCCTGCACCTCCACCCTTGAACTCCACCCCTCAAACAGGGACAGAAGCCCCCTGGTCCTCACCTTCCACCCACCAATCTCTGGATACGATGCATCATCTGCCATTTCCGCCCCCTACAAACAGACTCCATCACCAAGGATATATTTCCCTCTCCACCACATCTGCGTTCCACAGAGACCATTCTATTCGCAACTCTGTTGTTAGGTCCACGGCCCCCACCAACCCACCCTCCACTTGTGGCAACTACCCTTGCCATGGATCCTTACACATCTAATAGAGATTTACCTGTACTTCTGCACATGTCATCTACTGTGTCCGTTGCTCTTGGTATGATCTCCTCTACACTGGGGAGACAGGGCGCCATCTTGCGAAACGTTTCAGAGAACATCTCTGGGGCAAACGCACTAAACAACTCCACTGCCCTTTGGCCGAACTCCCCCTCCCATTCCGCCAAGGGCATGCAACTCCTGGGCCGCCTCTACCGCCAAACTCCAGCCACCTGACCCTTGGAAGAACACTTCATCTTCTGCCTTGGGACCCTCCAACCACACAGGATCAATATAGATTTGACCAGTTTTCACCACCTTCCTTTCGAACTTATTGCCACCAACCACACCCCCCCCCCCCCCCCCCCCACCCACCGAACTTATGTTCAAAACGGCGATTCTCTTGCTCCTCGGATGCTGCCTGACTGGCTGTGCTTTTCCAGCACCACATCATTCAACTGATCTCCAGCGTCTGCAGTCCTCACTTTCTCCAAGGGGAGGTGATAAGATAATTTTTCTACTTGGTGGGAATCTCAAACTGAGGACGTACTTTGAGAATAATGGAACAATTATTTAAAACAAATTATCTGAGGGTAATTAATGTCAGGAATCCTCTACCTGAATAGCTGTCGAGGCTAGATCATTAAAATTATGTATTGTGGAGGTAGGTAGATCTTTTGAAATATCAAAGAGCTGAGCGTTATGAGGACTTGAAGCAGATCAGTCATGATGTTATAGAATGATGGGTCGAATGGTCCACTCTTCTTCCAGTTTCTTATTACAAGGTCTATATAACTTGAGCAGTTTCAACACCGTGAGCTACTGGAGCTGTATTCCATCCTTGTACTCAAGATGACCTACTACTCTCTCCAACAACCTACCAGACCTCTGCACTCACTGACTGAACTCTGAAAGTTGCCACAATATCACAGTAGGATGAGGATGGGGGGGTGGAAATGGTATAGTTGTGATGCTTAAATATTCTTGACCTATTTCCAGCAACTTCTCATACCCACAATGTACTGTGACTGACGAAGAGACCCGGAATGACATGATCAGTCGGGAGCTGCAGATGTCTCAGAGAGAGAAACAGGAAATCCTGGCCTTTGAGAGTCATTTGGCTGCTGCATCGACAAAACAGACCATCACTGAGAGCAACAGCCTGCTATTGTCACAACTGACCAGCCTTGATCCACAGTGAGTGTCTGGTAGTGAGTACCAACATTAACCATCCTGTTAATGAGAGTGAGCATGCACTGATTTGCCCTGCAATTTTCTTCTAATAATGTAGATCCATGTCAGGATGCAGGTATCAGAATATCTCAGTCCCTGAGTTCCAGCAAGTGATTTAAGTTTTCAGGGTCAAGTAAAATTCTAGCCAGGCCCAATTCTAACAGCTAAACCATACATTCCCCAGCAGAAGACACAATATAAATTCAAATAGAGAACTCTGGTCATCTGTTTCCCCTTCCCTCCCAAATGCAGTCTATTGAGGACAATTGTTACAATGCATTTGTTGAAACTAAATGCAACCCCAATTTCACTCAGGTGGGAACCACTCAGTCTGGGTCATTAGTGTCAAGCAGTTTTGCATCATGGGAAAGCAAAAAGGATGTTCAAGGGTGATAAAACTAAAATGGTAAAGCTGGCAGGAAATATTGAGTTTTCTGGGGCTGTTTTCCTAGGGGCAGGGTTGGGGGGGCATTTCTTAAAGTCAAAAGACTAAATATTGGGGATACTTAGGGAATCTAACATTTACAAACAGAAAATGTTATATATAGATAGAGGAGATGAAGTCATTCGGAGGAGGCTTGTCTGAAGAACTAGCATGGATCTGACAAAAGGTCACTGAATTCAAAATATTAACTCTGTTTTCTGTCCACAGATGTTGCCAAACCTGCTGAGTTTCTTCAGCAGTTTCAGATTTTGAGCATCGGCTGTTTCTTTGTTTGATTTGATTGTTTTATTATTCTAGCAAGGATCTGTCGGGCTGAATTGCTTGCTTCTGTGAAAGCCTCAGCACCACCAAATATGATCCATTCCTATACCCTCAGGAATGATACTTCAGAAAACCCTCTAGGGGGCTGGTGAACCTAAGAGGCGATTAGTGAGCCTTTATAACTGTGAATTGGTCACTTTTCAGTTTAATGATCTTTTGCCGCCCTGTCTTTAAGGGGAGCTCCTCGGCGGCCACCTCCACAGGTTCTTGAGCAACTTAAAAGCTTGAATCAGTCGCTTCATCTTGGCCATCTGCTTTGCCGGAGTCGCCATCCTGACTTCCTGTTAAACATTATTCAGAGACAGGTGGGTGTGTACAATATTGGTTGGGAATGGGTGTCGTTTACTGATAGATAAACCTTGGATTTATATAGCATCTTCCACAATCTCAGGACTGGTCAAAACGCTTTACAGTAAACTGAACTGTGACCACTATTAGAAAGTCAGAAATGTTGCAACTTTTGAAATCAATAACTCTTGAAATCAATAACTCAAGAAAGCATCAGAGAAGTAGCTTATTTTAGACCCTAAGAATGTGTGCCTAGTGCTGACATACACTGAGCCATAGAAAGAGAAAGGACTTGAAATTTCTGTCATACCTTGTGCAATCTCAGGATGTTCCAAAGCATTTGACAACCATTGAGATACTCTTGAAGTGCACATACAGTACTTGTTATTCAGCTCCATTTCTGTCAATGGAATTGAATCAGGTAGTGTATGTAACAGGGAGTGAATTCATCTGTGCTTCCCCTGAATTTCCATCCCAGAAAACTAGTGCCTAATAAAGGCATGTTAGTTCACCGTGGCATTAGGTATGGGCAGGTGCAATGTATGGAGCTGAAGCTGGTGAATGTGTTCTGTTGCTTCAGGATGCAGCAGGTCAGAGAATTCCTGACACAGGACATGTTTAACTCTGCTAATCTTTTCATTGAGATGTTTGCATATTATGTCTGTATAGCTTGGAACTCTGGGAAGTAAGTTACTGAAAATCTAGAACTGTGTTAGCCATGTAAAAAGTTGGAAGCCAGTCTAACTTTGAATTCTGAAGGTGTTGAATGCATCTCTGGAAGAAATATTACAGTTCTCTAACACAAGTGTTTTGGTGATAGAAAGCTGTTTTGGTTAATCCAATAAAATTTTAATAAATTGTGCTGAGGAGTTATACAACCTTGGCACTCAGCCATATTACATCTGAGTGTGCCTCACTTGTTCCTGATTGGGTTTTGTGTTTTATAAAATCACAGAGCATTTTGGAAAGGCAAATCAGTGCAGGACTTATATACTTAATGGTAAACTCTTGCTGAACAAACCGACCTTAGTGCAGGTTCATAGCTCCTTGAAAATAGAGTCGCGGGTGGATAGGATAGTGAAGAAGACGTTTGGTATGCTTGCCTTTATTGGTCAGTGCATTGAGTATAAGAGTTGGACAGTCATTTGATGCTGTACAGGACGTTGGTTAGGCCACTTTTGGAATACTGCATTAAATTCTGGTCACTCTGCTATAGGAAGGATGTTGTGAAACTTGAAAGGGTTCAGAAATGATTTACAAGGATATTGCCAGAGTTGAAGGGTTTGAGCTATAGGGAGAGGCTGAACAGTCCTGGGGCTGTTTTCCCTGAAGCGACAAAGGCTGAGGGGTGACCTTGTAGAGCATAGGGTAAATAGACAAGGTCTTTTCCTCAGGGTATTGGAGTCCAAAACTAAAGGGCATAGGTTTAAGATGAGAGGGAAAAGATTTAAAATGGCCCTAAGGGGCAACTTTTTCACACACAAGGTGATGTATTTGTGGAATGAACTGCCAGAGGAAGTGGTGGATGCTGATACAATCACAACATTTAAAAAACATCTGGATGGGTACATGAATAGGAACGATTTAAAGGGATATGGGCCACCAGTCTTGAGAAGAGTGATCCATTAATCCTATTCCTTTTCCTTTCTCTGTGCTTCTTAGTGGTTTTTCCTTTCCAAGTATCTTCCCAGGCCTTTTTGAAAGTTGTTGTTAAATCTGTTTCCACCACCTTTTATGACTATGTACTTCATATTATTGCTGCATTTAGAACTAGGGGTCATAGACCCAGGATAAACTTATGAGGACTGAGATGAGTTTTTTATTCCCTTGGGAATTCCTTACCCCAGAAGGCTGTGGAGGCTCTATCATTGAGTATGTTCAGACAGAGATTGATAGATTTCTGAATATTAAAGACATCAAAGGATATGGAGATTGTGCAAAAAAAAAAGGTAGTCATGATCTAGTTGAATGGCACAGCAGGTTTGAGGGGCCAAATGGCTCCTGTTGCTATGTTTGAAGGTAAAATCTAGCATCTTCCCATAAGTTTTTACCAATTACCTGTGTCTACTTGCTTGCTAACCTCCTGGTTCTGTCAATTAGTTATTCCAATTATCATCAAATTGTGTTGGAAATTTAAAATCCTGTTGATAATTTAAGGTTCTTATTTCTGCTTTCTGTCCGTTCTAGGCCTCGTCCCAGTCCATGCCGTGGTTAGCGGATCTGGTGCAGTCGAGTGAAGGATCCTTGGATGTGCTACCGGTCCAGTGCCTTTGTGAATTCTTGCTCCATGATGCAGCTGATGAGGTGACTTCTACGGAAGAGGAAGATGAGAGTGAGAGCAAAGAGCAGCGAGCCAAGAAACGACAGGTGAGGCTGCAGATGTAAAAGTGGGTCAATGACAGTCGCACACTTCTGAGAAAGTAAAGATTTTCATTTACGCAGTACCATTCGTGATATTAGGACGATGCTTTCCAATTTATTTTCCACAATTTGAGGCCATTTTAATGTTTTATGATTCCAGAGAGTGATTTGTGGCAGAGCATTGGGTAGTTGTTGAATAGAGGCAAATAATTTTGTCCACAATGTTTTTGAAGAATCTGGGGTCACACAAATATGAATCATGTGCGCATGTTTTATGGAACCTTGTTACCGGATCCCAGGGCTTTTTGCCGGTTGCTAAAAATAGTACCTCCATTACAAGCACCCAAGGAAATTTACAGTTAAGCAATCGGAGCGATGCTCTGAATGGTCAATCAGGTGAGCAAAATGTTTGTCCCATTGGATTTTGCACTCAAGTGTATGAAGTGGAAATTGAACTCGTGACCTGAATTAGAAGCTGAAGGAAGTTCGAGAGAGTTCCAATTTTTATGTTCTTCTGCAAGATGTTCATTCTGCAGGCAAAACTTTTCCCTGAGTGCTGTGAAAGCATTCTCCTCGGGATCAAATGCTGCAGATTGTATCCTTTTTTCAAGTGACTGCTTTTCTCTGTAATTTAGAGGGCAGGCGGGAAATTGGATTCGTGTGTTGGAAAGATGACAGCTCTAATAGTATCATACTGTCTCAGTAATGGCATTCGGAGTGTCAGCCATGGTTCTGTTCTCATGTACCTGGAAAATGGCTGACTGCATCCTTGTATGAACCTAGTCTTTCATTCTCTCATAACATAGAGGCAGCAGAAACAGCGACAGCTCCTGGGACGGCTGCAGGACCTTCTCTTGGGCCCCAAAGCTGATGAGCAGACCACCTGTGAAGTTTTGGATTATTTCTTGAGGCGTTTAAGCTCACCACAGGTGGCCTCACGTGTTCTGGCCATGAAGGTAAGTGAGGAGAGATCATGCATCACAACCTCATTGGTGAATTTGGGGTAGGAATTGATTATGTTTTGAAGGAAGGCTGGCGTAACAAATTGATCGCCTACTGTTGCATTCTGCTTTCCTCTGTTTTAATGCCAAACTGGGCACCTGCCACCCCTCACCCCTTGCCAAGTGACCGTTCCTCATGTGTAGCCCCAAACAGTGAATATCACCGGCTTATTTAATTATGAAACAAGCATGCTGCTGGTTATGCTGCACATTGAGACCCATCTGACTCATGTTATATATTGTTCCCCTCATGCCACTGAGTGACATCAGTTTTTCAAAAGGAGTCACAGAATGTATCTGGGGCTCCTGTGCTTATGCTTTGAGGATAACCTGTTCATTTCTTCAATGTTTGAATTTTAGTCTCACTTTTGGAAGGTTCCTTGTACGTTTAGGATCTAAAGGGAAAATGTTGACTTGGGTATGCAGCCTGTCTTTATCATTGGTTCAGGGCTTGTCTCTGGTGCTGACTGACTCTGAGAGTAGCCTGCGAGATGTGGAAGAGCGAGACCAGATGATGGAAGAGGACTCCAGTGACGGAGAACCACTCCCTGGCTATCAATGGCTGCTGCGGGATCTTCCCAAACTGCCTCTCTTCAGCAGTGTCTGCACAATGACTTCTTTGGCACTGCAGCAGGTGGGTTTTGCCGTCTCACTGAAAACTGGACATTGCTGGATTTTGTTTTAATGATTATCATGAATGGGGAGATGCTGTCAATGATTTGGAGCCTCACTTGAGCATTAGGCTTGAAAGAAAATGTGATAACGAAGGAAGGAATTCACTGAAAAAAGGGAGTGATGTGTCACTGCAGCTTTTTGCCATTTATGCATTAGGGCAAATACAAGTGTGCTATATTTCAGATAATCACAATGATTTATATTGCAGGAGAAGAGGTTGCTGATTGTTTGGCAAATTGACTCTAGCTCAGCTCTTCTCTTGGAGAAAGCACCAGGATGCTTTTGGCTCCCTAAGTTTCTGAGTAATTCAAGAACAGTTACAAACCTTTAACATATTATTTTTGTCTGCAAATAATAGATCTCAATATATGAATATATGTTGCTTTTAGCCAGCATAAACATTACGCATTACAAGCTTTTTGTTATAGTATATATACAGGAACATATGCATATGTTATATTTTACTGCTGATTTCAATTTGATGTGAATGAAGTGCAGTATTAGTATACTCTGGATTTTTCCCAAGTGCTGCCCAGTTGGGGATCACGTAACAATAGTCATCTTATTTTGCAAGTGCATCTTAAGTATGACATGAATTCTGCCTTGTACAGACAATCAAAGGACTTTGATTTGCCCAGTCAGTTGTTGGTATGAATGAGCCTATATTGTTTGTATGAACAAGCCTATATATCTGGATCACTCCAGCACTGAGTTTCATGCATGATTATCAGTTTTGTCTTAGACAAAACATCGCTTTAATCAAACAATATTCTCCTTCGGTTGCTTGAGTATTTTTTTGAAGTTGCTGTTGTAATGAAAAACCATGACAGTCAATTTGCATCCAGAATGATCCCACCAATGTCAAGTACTAATGACTGGATGAGAGGTGTTTTGTAGTGTTGATGCTTCAGCGATAAATATTGGCCAGGACAGAACAGAATTCCCTGCTGTTTTTCAAACATTGCTGTGAAGTCTGTTATATGCACCAGAGAAGGTAAACTGACTAGCAGTTTAACATCTTATCCACAAAGCAGCCCTCAAACCTCTGTTGTGCTGCACTGGAATGTCAGCCTAGATTGTATGTTCAAGGTTCTATACTTGTCTGGTCCAGTTCGCACTCAGAGCTGGGCATCCTTACACTAGCTACAGATTTTGCCAGTGCTTTACCTTAGTATTAAGTCAGCAGCGAGCTTGTCTGGCTTCGCCACATGGTGGCGACAGACTCCTGTCTTTTCTCTCTCCATGTACAGTAAAGCCTGTGCTGATGCCTCTGTGCTGTTTGGTGCTCGGTTGATTCTTAATCTTAAATTTGAAATTGATACAGTTCTGTTAAGTGGAAGTACGTTTGCATAGATGTGGGGTAAACTTGGGTGTAGGTCCCAAATTAGCCATGATTTTGTTGACAGGCAGAGCAGGCTTCTACCTTTTTGTTACAGTATATGTGCAGAAACATATGCAGTGGTTATATTTTACTGCTGATTTCAATTTGCAGGCCATTCATGTGGAGACTGATCCCCAAACCATCAGTGCCTATGTGATTTATTTGTCACAACATGCGCCCGTAGAGGAACAGGCTCAGCATAACGACCTTGCTCTGGTAAGAAGAATAAAAGCAGGTTTGAACAGGGAAATAAGGGAGAAGCAACAAAAAAAAACTGAGTAATTGTTGGCAGAACAAGTTGCTGTCTCACTGTCTCAGCTTGTGAAGATTTTTTTTCTTTACATTTCAGATTTGTTGATTAGGTGTGTCATTGACACTTTAATATTGTTTGTGGGTTATTGGCTGCAGCTACACATAGTCCAACACCAATATCCTGGTTTTAATGGAAAGAAAACTGATTTACAAATCAGTTTACAACACAGAAAGAAGCCACTTGGCTCAATAGATTCATGGGCGTATTTATGCTTAACAAGAACATCCTCCTTAATCAAACTCCTCAAGATATCCTTTTATCCATTTCTCCCTCATATATTTATCTTGCTTCCCCGTTTATGTGCCTCAGTGCTATTCTCCTCAAATGACTCTATCTTGAAGTGTGTTCCATTAGCCAACAGTAGACAGTTACAATTGGAGATGAACAGAGTTGGAGGGATGTAGAGCTGAAGGATGTTAAAGGGAGAATGAGGCCATGGTGGGTTTTGAAAACAGGGTAACACTTTTAAATTTGAGAAGATGTCCCATTAGGAGTCAGTTTAGATTAATAAGATTCACGGGATGATGGGTAAATGGAATGACGTAGTTTAATAAATCTGAAATGCTATAAATGAACAGAACTGTCAAATGCCTTTCTTAAAAAAAAAGAACAGGCTGTTGGATTTCTGTTGGAGACCCTTCAGTAGTCTGTTGGGTGTAGCTCATCTTCAGGGATCTGATGGGTTTCTATCAATGTTAATTGATCTTCCTTTTTCAAATCGTGTACTTCCATAAATCTCTCTTCCCCGTACTTCAGATATTTTCCATGCCTGTAACCCATCATTCTGTCTCCTCAGGATGTTGCTCGCTTAATTGTCGAGAGGTCCACAATCATGACCCACCTCTTTGCCAAGCACGTCTACCGAACAGAATGTGAGTCTGTGCTAGTGGCACTGATTGCCATCTTCTCGCGTTACGTGAAGCGAATGAGGAAGACTAAGGAAGACGAGGAAGTATACAGCTGGGTGAGTTGGTTGCCTTGTTGTAATGGCTAGGAGCACTGGCTCAATTGTAACTGGCAGGTGCTGCCCATGGGAGCCGGCAAGGTAAGTTCAGGTATGCAGCTTTAAGGACTTGACTCCTGAACTACTCCTTGATGCTGAGAGAAACTTGGGAGCATTTCCAGTCCTGCAGCTTTCGTTGAGGAATTTGCCATTTGTCCCGTGTCTGCCAAGTCTCTTTGTAGAACTCCTAAATATCTAATGGAGTTGAATTGGAATCAGCTTTTAAAACAAAATTACCAAGCGGAACTTGAACTTTGCATGCACCTAAGTGAGACAGGGAAAAAAGAAGACAGAAGTGGGATTGTTCTCATGTGATAAGTGTAGGTTAAGCGTAGTCTCAGTAAAGATTTTGAAGTTAAATATAGCTGAATGGTTTGAAAACAAGAAGATACTGATGCATGTTAATTGTCAAAAGAACCAAAGGAACAGGAGAGTTTTTTTTAACGTAGTGAATTAGAATGATCTGGAAGGATGGTGGAAGCAGATGCAAGAATAACTTTTAAAAAAGCATTAAATATGTATTTGAAAAAGGGAAAATTGCATGTTTATGGGAAAAGAGCAAGGAGATGGGATTAATTGGGTAGAGCTTTCAAAGAGCCAGCACAGGCATGATTGGCCAAATGCTTTCATTTGTATTGTTCTATTATTTGATTAATTGAGAGGAGACACAGACCAATGAGTCAGGCACTGGCTTGCCGTTCAGCTATTTCTAAAATGTTTCCTGTACAATGGTATAGCGCAGAAGTAGCCCATTCAACTAACTGCGCCATGGCTCTTTGAAAGAATTGTTTCAATTAGTCTTTCTCCAGATAGCCACAAATCTTACCTTTTCAAAGTAAGTCTGTATAGAATTTCCTTTTAGAAGTTACTATTGACTTGAATATTTTGCAAACTTGAATGCAATTTATTTTCTAGGAATCTCACTGCTGCTATAGGGAAAGCATTTCCTTTGTTAACTGTATTTTGTGTTTCTGAGTTACAGTCTGAATCCCAGGACCAGGTCTTCTTGCGTTGGACCACTGGGGAAACTGCCACCATGCACATCCTGGTGGTTCATGCCATGGTCATCCTCCTGACGCTTGGACCCCCTCAAGGTATAAACCTGAAATGGGGTTGAGCTGTGGTGAAGGTGTCTGTTTCTGAATTGCATTTAACCTTGTGTGTTTGCCTAAGTAGAGATGAGAACAAACACTGATGGAATTAGTTAATACAGCTGTTGTGGACAACTTAATGGACTTGTCTCAGAGTCTGAAGGTTATGTGATTACTCTCTTCATCTTTCAGAATAACTCAGGTTCAAGTCCATTTCAGAGACTTGAGCACAAAGCACAGCCAACAGACATTGCCGTACTGAGGATAACATTGATTATCTGGTCATTATCTCAGAGCTGTTTATCGGAGCTTGCTATGCCCAAAATGTTTGCTGCATTTCCTACATTATAGCAGTGACTGCACTTCAAATGCACCTTTTTCTTTAAATCTGTGCCTTGGTTGCTTGTTTATGTGCATGTTTGCAAAGGAAAATACGTCTTTTCTCCAAACACAGTATGTACTCTTTAAAGTAGAAAAGGTATTTTTCTTTTATTGAGCTGATGATATGAGGAGGAACAACTCAAATTGTATCCCCTTTCAATCTACTTTCCACATTTGCTTAATATCCAGCCAGTTGCAGGGACCGTATGGTGAACTTGGTTATCATCTTGTTTGAAATGCAAGTTAGACGAGATTCTGCTCCCTCTTTACCATCTGTAAACTGAAGTGATATCAGGAAGTCAGCACCCATTAGTTCAAAAGAGATGTGAGTCCGCAGTAGAAAATTACTCACAATTTGGTTCAAATTGGCAATCTCACGCAGACCATGCAAGAATGAGTGGTATGGAAAGTGGGCAATGTCACTGTTGTAATGAGAGCCCTCTGTGAATTTAGAGGAGATTGTCAGATAAAGAACATTGACCCTAATGTGAATTGACCCTGAGATTGCATGTAAAAAGTACAATGCCACCCAGTGCCAAACAGTTCTCATCTTCATGTCTAGAGAGGTGCATGGAACGATCACTTCTGGCCTGTGAAAGACATGTTGCAATGCAATAATTTTCTTGTATAGCTTGGTCATTTGCTTTTTTGTGATACATTTACTTGCAGCATTGCAAATGCAAGTAAGGAAATTCAATTTAGTGATTGACATTTCCTAAGATGTTATCTGTGCGATATGCCTATCCTCCATAATGCAGCAGGCTGCTTAATCAATAATTCATCTATCAACTTAAGACATTCTCTGCCTCCATCACCAATACCTTTGGGACAGCAGTGTGTACCACCTACAGCAACTACATAAGTCGTCTTTGGCAGCAGTTCTTCAACTCATGACCTTCTCCTTCTATAATGTAACCTTTTCCAGTGGGACCCCATTTAAGTGCCTCAGGCTTCTTATGATGGCAGGGGTTGGGCAAGGTAATACTTCTAGGTACTCAGAGTTCTTGAGTGTGAGCAAGGAGAGGAATTCTGGGAATTGTTCAATCTGCAGAAAAGCATGCCTTTATTTTGTAGTAGTCAGGCTTCAGAGATCTGTTTGTTACCTCACATCTGCACACATTTCTCCCCTCTTCACCCCCTCCTTCCCTCCACACCCCCACATCCCTCAAACCCCCTATCCCAAAACCCCATCTCTTAGAATAAAGTGCAAGGATTTAAAGGGGCCTCAAAGTTATAGAATTAAATCCAAGCTTCGTGACAGCCATTTCTGTTTGGGAGCTCATGACCCCAAAATCTTGTCTCATGTCTTCACTGGTGGTCATAACCTACAATTTGGGAAGCCCTCATCTAGAAGGCCAAAGGCAGCAAGTACAATAGAATGCCAACACCTTCAGCTTACCCTCCAGGTTGTGCTTTGTATCAACTTGTATATTTATCAGCTGTTTCTTCATCAAATCTTAGAATTAAAAACTAGTGCCAATCCATGAAACCATTATGAATTATATGTATTTTTTTAGGAGAAAGTTTACGAGATGCCTTTTAGGCAAGGAAGCGTAAAGTCCTTACCTGGTTTGGTCGACGTATGACAACAGTCTCAGCAATGTGGTTGACTCTTAATAGCAAGTTCAAGGATAATAAATAGTGACCTTACGAGTGAGTCTTTTGTCCAAAGTCCATTCAGGAGTTGAGTGTCATTAGCTGGGCCAACATTCATTGCCTATCTGTAATCATTCTCAAGACTGTGGTGGTAAGCTGCTGTCCATGTGAGCATGGGCGCCCACAATCATATTTGGGAGTGAATATCAGGATTTTAACACAGAGACACTGCAGGAGTTTATTTCCAAGTCATGACAATTAGTGATTTGGAGAGAGCTTGCATTTGGTGTTGATTCCAAGTGTCTGCTTCCCTTGTCTTTCTAGATGGCAGTTGGCATGGGTGCTGTCTAAGGATCTTTGGTGAATTTCTACGTTGCATCTTGTGGATGGTACATAGAGCTGTAATGGTGTCAGTGGGGGAGGGAATGAATGTATGTAGGTGTGATGCCAATCAAGAGGGCTGTTTGCCTAGTTTGGAGTCAAGGTTAAGTGCTGCTGGAGCTGTCCTCATTCAGGCAAGTAGGGAATATTCCATCACACTCCTTGTGCCTTGTAGATTGTGGACACACATTGGAGAGTAAGGAAATGAGTTTTTTGCTGTTGGATTCCTAGCGTCCCATCTGCATTTGTAATCACTGCAATTATATTGCTATATTTACATAATTCAGTTTATGGTCAATGGTAATTCATTGCCACAGAAGGCTGTGGAGGCCAGGTCATAAAACATATTTAAGACTGAAATAGATAGGTTCTTGAGTATCAAGGGTTATGGTGAGAAAGCGGGAGAATATGGTTGAGAAACTTATGTGCTATGGTTGAATGATGGAGTGAATTGATAGGCTGAATGGCCTAATTTCTGCAATTATGTCTTACGGTCTCACGATAATCCAAGGATGTTGATAGTGAGGGATTCAGCAGTGGTCATGCCATTGAGTGTCAAGGGGCAATGAGGCACATTCTGTCTTGTTGGAAACGGTCATTGCCTGGCACGTGGCACAAATATTACTTGCTACTTGTCAGTCCAAGGATATTGTCTTCACCTTGCTGAATTTGGACAAAGACTGCGCTAATATCTGAGGACTTGAAAAATGGTGCTGAACATTGTGCAGTCATCAACAATTATCTCCAGTTCTGAACCGAGGGTAGGTTATTAATGTAGCAGCTGAAGGTTGGTTTGGGTAGGGCATAACTCTGAGAAGCTCCTGTAGTAATGCTCTTAAACTGAGATGACTGATGCCCACAAGCATAGCCACCTTTCTTTGTGCTAAGAGAATCTCTCTCTCTCTCTCTCTCTCTCTCTCTCACTCTCTCTCTCACACACACACATACACACACACACACACACACTCACTTTTGCTCTCATTCTTTCACTCTTCTCCTCCACTTTCACAGCTGCCGATTTTCCATAGTTTTGGTAAAGACACTTTAATGCCACACTCCATCAAATTTGTCCTTAACATCACTCTCACCTCACTGCTGTAATGAGGTCAGGAATTGAATTGACCTGGCAAAATCTAAACTGGGTGTCAACGAGCAGATAATTATTACAAATGCCGCTTGATAGCACTATTAATGACATTGCTTATTTACTAATGATCAAGAGTAGAATAATGGTGTGGTAGTTGACTAGGTTGGATTTGTCCTACTTTTTGTGTAGAGGACATACCTGGGCAATTTTACATGTTATTGGAAACATGTCAGTGTTGTAGCTGTACCAGAGTGGATTGGTCATGGGCGCTGCAGGTTTTGGAGCACAAGGCTTCAGTACTGTTGCTGGAATGTTGTCAGTGCCCAAAGCCATTGTAATATGCAGACCCTCCAGCCACATCGTGATATCATGTGAGTGAATTGAGTTGGTTGAAGACCATACCTATGATGCCCAGGACACTGGTGGAAACTGAGGTGGCTCATCCACTTAGCATTTCTGGCTGGAGATTGAAGCAAGTGCTTCAGCCTTAGCTTTTGCACTAATGTGCTGGGCTACGCCTTTATTGAAGATGGGGATATTTCTAGACCCTCCAACCTTTTAGTTGTTTGATTATCCATCATCATTCAGAACTGATGTGGAAAGACTGCAGCATTTATATCTGCTCTGTTGATTATGGAATCACTTAGCTCTCTATCACTTGCTGTTTATGCCGTTTGCCCTGTCAGTAATCCTGTTCTGTAGCTTCACCAGATTGATATCTCATGTTTAGGTAAGGCTGGCACTTATCTAGGCATGCCCTTTTCAGTGAACCATGGTTTATCCCCCACCTTGATGGTTTTGGCAGTGGAGGACCTGCCGAGCAATGAGGTTGCAAATTATGTTGGAGCACAATGCTGCTGCTGGAGTGCCAGTCTTGAGTTGCTAGATTTGTTTGAAATCTATCCTGTTTAGCATAGTGGTAGTGCCACACAAATGGCTGAATGGTATCCTCAGTGCAAACATGGGATTTAATCTCCACAGTGTTTGTAGGCGTGACCACTGCACAGTCAGTGTCATGGACAAATGTGTTTGCAGCAGGCAGGTAAATGAGGGCCAGTTCAATAGGCTTTTCCCTCTTGTTGGCTCTGATCCCACCTATCGCAGATCCAATCTAGCAGCAATGACTTTTAGGACCCGGTTAGCTGAGTCAAGCCACTCTTAGTTAGAGTCATAGAGATGTACAGCATGGAAACAGACCCTTCGGTCCATCCCGTCCATGCTGACAAGATGTCCCACCTGCCAGCACCCGGCCCATATCCCTCCAAACCCTTCCTATTCATATACCCATCC
>NC_057730.1:37193291-37223618 GCF_004010195.1 Chiloscyllium plagiosum
CTGTAGCTCAGATCCTCCTACCCTGGCAACATCCTTGTAAATCTTTTCTGAACCCTTTCAAGTTTGACAAGATCTTTCCGATAGGAAGGAGACCAGAATTGCACGCAATATTCCAACAGTGGCCTAACCAATGACCTGTACAGCCGCAACATGACCTCCGAACTCCTGAACTCAATACTCTGACCAATAAAGGAAAGCATACCAAACGCCTTCTTCACTATCCTATCTACCTGCGACTCCACTTTCAAGGAGCTATGAACCTGCACTCCAAGGTCTCTTTGTTCAGCAACACTCCCTAGGACCTTACCATTAAGTGTATAAGTCCTGCTAAGATTTGCTTTCCCAAAATGCAGCTGTGGACATTGAATTCCTCCATCCAGAGTATATTCTGCAATTGCCATCCTCAGTGCTTCCTTTAAAGGGTGTTTAACTAATTTATCAGCTGAGGGGTCGGCGATAGGTGGTAGGCAGCACTTTGTCTCCTTATCCATGTTTGACCCATGCTAAGATATTTCATGGGATCAAGAGTCAACCCTGCCAATGAGAGAGGACATATCCAGTGATGGTGATAGAGCTGTGTGAGGCATTGTTTGTACGGCGCGATTCCTTAAGTATGACTGTGTCAGGCTGTTTCTTGACTAGTCTGTGAGCCAGCTTTCCCAATTTTGGCACAAGCCCTCAGATGTTTGTGAAGAAGAGGATATTGCAGGGTTGACAGGATTGTGTTTGTTGCTGTCATTTCCAGTGTATAGGTGGTCCATCCAGTTTAATTCCTTTTGAGACATTTTAATAGTTTGGTACAATTGAGTGGCTTGCAAGGACCATTTGAGAGGGCACTTGTGAGTAAACTACATTGTTGTGGGATTTGGAATCTCATATACATCAGACCAGGGGCAGATTTCCTTCCCCCTTGAACCAGATGGTTTTTATAATGATTAGCAATGGCTTCACGGTAACCAGTAGATTTTGAATTTCAGATTTCTTAAAATTCATCTTCACCATCTGCCATGGTGAGATTGAAACACTGGTCCCCAGAGCAATAACTGGATCACTACGTTAGCGCCAATACCACTATCCAGTCAGTTAACCACATCCCATGAAAATCATATGTCTTTAAAAGATTACAATTATTTTGTACTATTTAACCATTCTTGGATCACGGTTTGCAGGTGAGAGTGATTTCTACCACCTTCTGGACGTCTGGTTTCCCGAGAGAAAGCCACTCCCAACAGCATTTCTGGTTGATACCTCGGAAGAGGCTCTACTTCTTCCTGACTGGCTGAAACTCCGGATGATTCGCTCAGAGGTGTCTCGATTGGTGGATGCCGGTAAGGGCGTAGTTTTGTTACTGAGGCAGAAATGCAAGGACTAAAATCTTAGTAGCCAGTGCCTTATGCTGCGATTGGCACAATATTTTCCATGTTTTAAAGTTAAATGATCCCAAATGGCTGTTTTTGCCTTGTTGGAAGGCAAATGGGGTCAGTAACCTGTTGAGATTTCAAGTTAGGTTTTGAGGGTTCAAATTCAGCCGGGGCTAAAGGAAGAATAATTTTGATGGTACTTGCGTTTTTCAGTTATTTGTTAGGACAGGATATAGAGCAAGCTGATGCACTGTTAAGTTCAGCTATTGGTATATCCAAACAGGCAGCGAACATTTTATCATACTCTTGGCTTGTGTTTATCCACACATGGTATGTGGCCCATAAGGCTCTACAGTAAGCACCAGGGAAATGAAAGGCTTGACATTTCTGATGTTGAACACCCGCCAGAGGTTTTCTGCCATTGTGTGTTGCGTAAGTGTGTCAAATGCTGTGACCGGCTTATGGAGGAACTGAGATAAATATCTGGAACAGACCTCTGATCAGGAGTGTTCTGCAAGAATCGGTGCTGGGTCCACTGTGGCTTTTCATTTATAGAAATGATTTGGATGAGAATTTGGCAAGTATGGTTAGTAAGTTTGCGGATGACACCAAAATTGCTGGTATAGTCAACAGTGAAGGAGGTTACAGAGGTTACAGAGATCTTGATCAACTGGGACAATGGGCTGAGGAGTGGCTGATGGAGTTTAATTTGGATAAAGGTGAGATACTGCATTTTGGTAAAACAAATAAGGGCAGGACTTAACCAGTTAATAGGGCCCTGGATAGTGTTTAAGAACAGAGAGACCTAGGGGGTTCAGCTTCATAGTTCTTTGAAAGTTGCATTCACAGGTAGACTGGGTGGTTCAGAATGCATTTAGCATGCTTCCCTTCATTGCTCAGACCATTAAGTATAGGAGTTGGGACATCATGGTGAGGTTGTACAGGGCAATGGTGAGGCCACTTTTGGAATACTGTGTGGAGGTCTGGTCACCCTGCTATAGGAGGGATATTATTAAATTGGAGAGGGTTCAGGAAAGGTTTACCAGGATCTTGCCAGGACTGGAGGGTTTGAGTTATAAGGAGAGGCTGGATGGCTGGGACTGTTATCCCTGGAGTATGGGAGGTTGAGGGGTGACCTTGTAGAGGTTTATAAAATCTCAAGGGCATAGTTAAGGTGAATAGTAAGGGTCTTTTCCCTTATTTCCCTTACCTTAGGGAAATGCCTAAGGTAAGAGGAGAAAGATTTAAAGAGGACCAGAGGGGTAACTTTTTCACAGAGGGTGGTTCGTATGTGCAATGAAGTGCCCGAGATAGTGGTGGATGCAGGTACGTTTACAACATTTCAAAGACATTTGGACAGGTACATGAATGGGAAAAGTTTAGAGGGATAGGGGCCAAGTGTGGGAGAGTAGGACTAGCTTAGTTTGGGAAACTTGATCAGTTTGGACGAGTTGGACTGAAAGGTCTGTTTCCGTGCTCTGTGACTATGACTGTATAACAGACCATAACATACAGAATCAGCAACAACTTGCATTTATGTAGCACCTCTAACTGTGGTAAACATCCTGAGGTGTTTCACAGGAGTATTGTCAGGCAAAAATGGATACTGAACTGCATAAAGATATTTTTAGCAATGGTTATACAGGGAGTTAGAGAAGCAGAAAGGTTTGTCAAAGCAATTTCAGAGCCCAAAGCCCATTTAGTTGAAGGCACACTTTAAGGGCACAATGAAACTTAGAGATGCACAAGACGCTGGAGTTAGAGGGGTACAAAGTTTGAGGATTGTGTAGCTCGAAGAGTCTACGTAGATGGAGGGGAGTAAAGACATTTCATGACTTGAGCCTGAGGATAAAACAAGCTAATGACGAGGGTGACAAATTTACAAGGAAGTAAGTTGTTTGTAAAATCATGAGGGATATGGATAGGCTAAATAGACAAGGTCTTTTCCCAAGGGTTGGCAAGTCCAAAACTAGAGGGCATAGCTTTAACATGAGAGGGCAGAGATATAAACGGGACCTAAGGGACAACTTTTTCACGCAGAGGGTGGTGCGTATATGAAAAGAGCTGCCAAAAGGAGTGGTGGAAGCTGGTATGATTACAACATTTAAAAGATATCTGGATGGGTATATGAATAGGAAGGGATTAGAGAGATATGGGCCAAATGCTGGCAAATAGGACTAGATTTATTTAGAATATCTGGTTGGCATGAATGAGTTGGGCTGAAGGGTCTGTTACTGTGCTGAATACCTCTATGATGCTGGGATTCAGTGGAATGGTTTTGATGACACCAACCGTAAGAAAAAAGCTTAAGCATTTTCAACATGTCAGTACAAGTGAGGTTGAATTATTATCTTAAATTCCCTGCCTTCCACATATAAGTATCTATTTCTCCATGATGCTATAGTGTGACAGTATGTTAATCTTCCTCTGGAAGGAGATGTTAGAAGCTGCTGCCATCCTCGTACAGTCCAAAGAGTCGCCTATATCCCCAGTTCACCTGGATTGTTACTGCCATGCACCACAACAGCCCTCATTCTTGAGGCTATTGCCCTAGACCAAACCATCTTCAACTGCTTTGTTAATGACCATCCCTCCACCAGAAGATCAAGGAAGACTATTTCAAGCAAGAAGGAATCTAACCATTTTCTCTTGATATTTAATGTCACTATATCCCTATCAGTATCTTGGGGTTACCATTGACAAGAAACCGAACTGGATTAGCCATATAATTAATGTGGCTACGTGAGCAGATCAGATCATAGCAATTCTGCAATGGATAACTCATAGAATCACAGAATCCCTACAGTTTGAAAGCAGGCCATTCGGCCCATCGAGTCCATACCAACCCTCCATAGAGCACCCCACCCAGACCTATCCCCTTGCAGTATCCCTGTAACGTTGTATTTCGCACGGCTAATCCACCTGGCCTACACATCTGTCTACACTCTGGGCAATTTAGCATGGCCAATCCACCTAAACCATATGTCTTTGGACTGTGGGAGGAAACTGGAGCACCGTGGAGGAAACCCATGCAGACATGGGGAGAATGTGCAAACTCCACTCAGACAGTCGCTGAAGAATGGAATCGAACCCAGGTTCTGGCGCTGTGAGGTAGCAATGCTACCCACTGAACCACTGTGCCACTCACCTGCTGTCTCCCAAAGCCTGCGTCATCTACAAGGCATAAGTCAGAAGTGTAAATGGAATACCTAGCACTTGTTTGGATGTGTGTAGCTCCAATGCTTGAAGCTCAATGCCATCCAAGACAAAGTTGCATTTTTGATTGACACCCCAACTACCACCTTCTACATTCATTCCCATCAGCATAGAGCACAGTGGCAGCAGTTTGTACCATCCAGATGCAAAGCACCAACTCACCAAGACTCCTTTGAAAGCACCTTCTAATCTGATGACTTTAACATCTGGAATGAATAAGGCAGTTAATGCATTGAAACACCACCATCTCCAAACCAGACAACGTCCACACTTGGAGCATTTATTGCTGTTCATTCGTTGTTGCTCAATCAAAATCTTGGTACTTCCTTCCTAACTGCTCTGTGGGTGTATGAACACCCCAAGGACTGCAATAATTTGTGGAGACACCTCAGTTATCACCTTCTCCTGGGGAGATAGGAATGGGCAGTAAGTGCTGGCTTACTCAGTGATGCCCACATCCTATGAATTAATTTTAAAGAAAAGTGCGAAGTGCAGAGACATCTGATTGTACCATCTGAGTATTTGCCATTGCTGTGATTGGCTAACTTATAAATATAGAGGACTGAACCTTGGATCTTCCTGTTTTGGTTTGGGGCCAATTGAGCACCAACAAACATACTAACCTGCTGAGACATTGATGAAGCTATGATGTGTTTACAGTCAATCCCTTGTATTCAAATTATTCTTTTGCTCTCTCCACTTTTGGTTTGGTGTCTTTAACATTGCACCATCCTAGGGCAGATAAAGCTTTACAAAGTGAAACTAGCTTTATTGAGAATGACAGGAGATTCAGGAATCCAGTCTTGATCATTAATCCCTGGGTTGGAACATCATTGCAAATCAGCAAGATGGAGCATGCTGACAGTAACTGATGTCCAATAAAAGTAAATAAAGCTACTCTCTGAAGTTGATTACTTGTATAATTAGGTGTCCTGGAGTGGTTTCAAGCCTTGGTGTTAAGTTGACAGTTCTAATAAACCACTTGAGATTCATTCATGGGGTTTATGGTGTCATCTGTAGTCTGTGAATTAAATTACAGCCTTGTAATCCCTGCCAGGTGTTTTTTTTAATTGTGAAACCTGGGTGATGGGTCTGAGCCCGTATTGCCAGACATCATCCACAATGCAGTGAACAGGAGAAACAATGAAATAAATCAAACAAAACTATTTATTGTGACACATTTGTGTTTCAAAATGCTTGGATTCTATGAGCAGGAAGGAAACAGTTGAAGGAGATGTCTTTACTGTGCTGAGATGGAGAGGAAATCTAAGGTCATGCATAATGTATCCATTGTTACATTATGTATCTTCCTGTTGTTTCCTTTTGGTGGCTTCAGTTTTACAGGATCAGGAGCTAAACTGGAAACCATTTGTAGTTGGCTCTAAATGATGTCTGCATTCTGCAGATTGCAAGACTGCTAACCCTCCACTCTTGTTCCCTTTTCTCTTGCAGCTCTCCAGGATCTGGAACCTCAGCAGTTGATCCTATTTGTTCAGTCCTTCGGAATCCCAGTCTCCAGCATGAGCAAGCTCCTGCAATACCTAGACCAGGCAGTCTCCCACGACCCCCAAACACTTGAACAGAATATCATGGACAAAAGTATGTGTGTAGTAAAGAGATTGCAAGAATTGTAGATGTGCATCTCCTTGTTAACAATTAATTCTCCCTTCTCTTATGGAAGCAGTGATATACTTGGAGGGTAGGTGTAGAGGAAAGAATGGGTCCTCAGATGATGTTGTTCCTTCAGCAGTTCAGTGGTCAATGTTCATGGGTGAGGTTGGAGCAGCTATTTGAATGTGACGCAGTCTCGGAATCGAAGAGAAAGCGTGCATTGATATAGCACCTTCCACAAAATTAGGATGTTCCAAAATACAGCACATTAACCAGTTTTGAAGTGTAGACATTCTTAGCATGTGTTGAAGCGCAGCAGACAATTTGCATACAGAAAGTTTCCACAAACATCAGTAAGGTATTAACTAGATAATTTGTTTAATAATTTGTTGGTTTATATGTTGAACAGGGAAATGGTCTTCAAATTGTGGCCATAACATCTTTAGTGGGCGGCACGGTGACACAGTGGTTAGCACTGTTGCCTCACAGCGCCAGAGACCCGGGTTCAATTCCCGCCTCAGGCGACTGTCTGTGTGGAGTTTGTACATTCTCCCCGTGTCTGCGTGGGTTTCCTCCGGGTGCTCCGGTTTCCTCCCACAATCCAAAAATGTGCAGGTTAGGTGAATTGGCCATGCTAAATTGCCCGTAGTGTTAGGTGAAGGGGTAAATGTAGGGGATTGGGTCTGGGTGGGTTGCACTTCAGAGGGTCGGTGTGGACTTGATGGGGCGAAGGGCCTGTTTCCACACTGTAAGTAATCTAATCTAATCTAATCAGAATCTACCTGAGGAGATAGCTGGGGTTTTGATCAACTGTCTCATCTGATCTCCAGCAATCCCTCTGTGTTACATTGTTAGTCTGGGATATGTGCTTAACTTGTCAGAGAAAGAGACATGAACTGAGGACCTTCTGATTTGGAGGCAACAGTGGTACCCCCGAACTTCTAACCCTACCTAACTTTGCCTTGCCATTCAGTTACAAAGTACATGTCCAGCATAAGTTCACCTGAAAGAGGTCAAATCAAATTATTCTGGCTGATTTTGTTATTAATTTTCCCCGCCCTCTTGCCAATGAGGTTGCAGACTTTTGCAGCTCCTCGACTCACTAAGATCAGGAGATTGCATTTCAAGTGGTGCTTCTTGTTGTGAGTTGGCTGCTGTTCACCCTACTTGTGCATGTAGCAGGCCAAAATTAGCAGGGGACTGCATGGGCCCCTCAGTAATCCATCTTGGACCATCTGCTGTATCCAGCACAGTCATTGTGATTAAATTAGATGGTGTTACTGAATGGATAGTTGTAATAAGCAGACTACACAGGGGAGTGGATGATTGCAATGCTTCTAATTCAAAATAATGGATGGTAATTAAAAATGAAGGATGAATGATTCAGAAGTGGAAAATTACAAATTTATTGCGGTGTTCTTTATGATACTGGAACATGAATTATATTTTTTTAATTCCCGATTATTTAACATGCTATTATTTCTGGTCTTGCTGTGCTGGTTGTTTGCATCAGATACCCAAAGGCAATGCTCACTGCTTATCCAGCATTAAGTGGCTTGTGCTTCTTTTATTCATTTATGTATGTTCTAATTTTCAGACCGAGTTTCACACTGGTCTCCTAGTTTCCAAGGGACCAAATTTGCCAGTAATAATTTTATTTTTCTTTTGTTGGCAATAGACTTATGCTAGTCTCGTAATTTCAGAAAATTATAATTATGTTTTTAAAAATAAAACACTTTCTTGCAAAGGCAAAATACTTTGGATGCTGAAAATCTGAAATAGAAACAAAATGCTGGAAATATTCGGGTGAGGTGTCATCTGTGGAAAGAGAGAGAAACCAATTTAGCCCTTTGTGTAGATGAACTTTTGTCAGAGCGGTCATGGATTGGGATATTAACTCTGTTTTTCTCTCTTTTCACATGCTGTCAGACCTGCTTGGTTAATTCCAACATTTTCTGTCTTTATTGCAGCCATTTTTAAATATGTGTACCAGATTATCTGATTCAGATATTCTAGGTTTGAATGTGGCAGTGCCAACAATTGTATCAGGAGTTCAATCTTAGAGAAAGGCTGTCTCTACCTTATAAAATGATGCATCACAGAAGAAAGCCATTTGACTCATCAGCCTGTGCTGATTTTTAAAATATTTTGCTAATTAGACTATTTGTCTATTCTTTCCTTACACCCTTCCACATATTCCCTTTTTCTTCCATGTAGCCATTGCCTTTTGAAAATTGCTATTCATTCTGCTTCCTTCCTACTCAGGCAGGGCGTTAGTTGCCACTCGTAAGGATCTTGTCTTACTGCTAAAATTTTTTTGTCACTTATTTTAACGTTTTTTTCAGGCCTTCCCGAAGGTTGTCAGTTTATCCAGTGAAGTATTTACCCCAGAGATCAGGGAATAAATGGTGATGCTGAATTAACAGATTTCACAATGGCCAGGGTGCCATATTTGGATGCTTCAGCCCCAGTTAGAGGTGTCGAATGGTCAGACTCCCATTTCTTGCTGCTGCTCAGTGACCTATCAAAGGATCTATGTTTGAGCACAGGCCATTAAGGTATTTGAAGCCTGTGCAGCCGATGCCTAGACTCTGGTGTCAGTTGTGGCTTGGTGGGTAGCTCCTTCATGCTTGCATCAGAAAGTTGTACCTCAAGTCCTAATAGTCCACTTCTAGAAATAAGGTAGATGACATTCCAGTGCAACACTGAGAGCACTGTGCACTGTCAGATGTGCCATCTTGCAGCTCAGATGTTAAACTGAGGTCCAGTCAACCCACTCGTGGATGCAAAAGATCTCATGGTACTATTTTGATGAAGAGCGGGGGAGTATTATTCTGTCTAATGTTTATTCCTCAAACAACAGCCCTACAACTGATTATTAAGTTATTATTTTGTTGCAATTTGAGGTATTTTGCTGTGTGCAAGTTGGTTGCTGTGTTCAATACAACAATAGCTAGTTTTAGAAGTGCTGTACATTGCCTGTAAAGTGCTTTGGGATGTCCTGTGGTTGTGGAAGAAGATATTAAGTTATAAGTCTGTCTTTCTTGCCCAGCAAATAGCCATAACTTGGAGAATGGAGAGAAGGAAATTCTTAAAGTGCAAGTCCAATCTTCTCAAAAGTCAAAGACCTTAATGTATCTTGTTGCCAACTTTACGTAGGATACAGTTCACCAGATAAAGTGGCTCATGTAACCCACAAACATTTCGTACATGATTTCTAGGAGGTGGGTGAAGTGGTAGAGACTAGTTCTAATTCTCTTGTTTTTCTCGCTATAGACTATATGGCTCACCTGGTCGAAGTTCAACACGAGAGGGGAGCGACTGGTGGACGCACCTTCCACACGCTGCTCACTGCATCTTTGCCCCCAAACAGAGGTACTCCTTGCAGTTTGAGTTCTTCTGCATGTGTTCATTCTAAAATTCCTACTGCTTGCCTCCAGAACAGGATGCTATTGTCACATCAGATTTCCATTTTGCTTTCATGCCTGTGCAGTGTTTGTTGCTTCAGGGTTACTGTAATGCCAATTGTGGTCATTGTGTCAGTGCTAGTTATGCACTGTAGCTTCTACAGGGTCACAAGCTTCTGTCTGTTTGCGTGGTGGCACAGTGGCACCGTGGTTAGCACTGCTGCCTCACAGCACCAGAGACCGGGGTTCAATTCCCGCCTCAGGCGACTGTGTGGAGTTTGCACATTCTCCCATTCTGTGTGGGTTTCCTCCGGGTGCTCCAATTTCCTCCCACAGTCCAAAAATGTGCAGGTCAGGTGAATTGGCCATGCTAAATTACCCGTAGTGTTTGGTGAAGGGGTAAATGTCAGGGAATGGGTCTGGGTGGGTTGCGCTTCGGCAGGTCGGTGTGGACTTGTTGGGGCGAAGGGCCTGTTTCCACGCTGTAGGTAATCTAATCTAATCTAATCTAAAATATGTCACTGAACAGGCTCATTCTTGATTTACAGATCTTTGATACATGGGGCAGGATGCCCCAAGAGATAATGGGATCTGAAGTTAGGATTTGCTTCCCTTCTTTTCCATCTGCTGTCACTCTGCCTCATTATTAAGATACTGTGGCTCAAATAATGATAGGAAGAGATTCAAAGATGTTTTAAAAGCCAATATGCGGAAATGTAACATCGACATCAACAATTGGGAAAATAATGCCGAGGGCAGGAAACTCTGGCAAACCATCATCCGAGAAGGAACAGCAATGTTTGAAGCCAACAGATGTGCCGACTTAGAAGAAAAGGGATGAAAAGGGGGAAAGCAAGGCAACAACAATCAAAGCCTGATCTTCCATCTGGAACTACTTGTCCTGAATGTGGAAGAACTTTCAAAGCCAAGATTGGACTCATAAGCCACCTGAGAGCCCATAAATAGATCAACGGAATGAAGACCTCGAGGGATAGCCACAGTGACGATGTCAAGAGCTTGACAGGCAGATTGTTGCCACTTAACCAACTGGCATCAAGCTCCGCCCAGTGATTAATCTCAGTGCTGCTGTGCTTTGTGGAGAGCTTCAGAGTGTCGTTAGAGCATTTTCTTCATACTTCTCAGCACACTGGCCATCCGAAAGCTGAGAATCAGGACTGTGAGGGAGTCAACATATTTGGGAGGCAAAATATTTGCCTGACCAGTTGTGGGCTTATGCATGAATTTTGTTTTAGCAGCTGGGATGGGGGATGGGGGAGCTGAGGTTCTTGTTTCCAGGGTTGAAGAGATGGAGATTTGATTGCAAATCTGGTGCAGAGTGGGTACTGAAGCTGCAAATGGTAGATTATATAATTCTGTGGTGGTCAATTTAGTTTTGGCTTGGAGGCAACTAAAAATGAGAATTTCTTCAACAAGGGAGTACTTTTGTTCTCATCAGTAAGTAGTTGATCTTTGAGGTAAAAAGCCACCGATCAGGTAAATTGTAAATAAAATCTGGGATATCACACAGTCTTGCTTGAATTTCTGAGACATCTGTTCACATCTTCCACTCAAGACAGTTACAGTCCTATCACTATGAAGCAATTACAGAATTGTGATGAACTTCCTTGGATGTGCAAATCTTTGAAACACAATTCATAAGGCCTAACAATTTACTGAATGAGGTGCTTTGGTCCGGTTGATGAATGCATTTGTGGTACTGCTATCAAATTAAGTGTCACAAATTCATTGCTGGCAACCAGAGACACCCTGGGGTGGACTAGTCATTCTTGTGGGGAGAATCAGTAAACAGGGATGGCCATGTGGTGCGCTGGGAGGGGAATGTGTGGGTATTCATTAGGGGCAGGAGCTTGGTACCACTTTTCATCAGAATGGTCTGAGCCACTTGTAGTATATCTACTGAGTCCCAGCTGTAACCAACTGACTCTCCATCGTTTAGGGTCAGAAAAGGACAGTTTGATAGAGCATTAAGGAGGCCTTTGGAGCATTTCATCAGTCGAGGCATAGATTATAAGATCAGGGAGCTGTTGTTAGAGCTGTACAAAATTTTAGTAATGCCACAGCTGGAGTATTACATGCTGATCTGATAACCTCACTATTGGAAGGATATGATGCACCAGGAAGAGTGCAGATGAGATTCACCACAATGTTACCTGAGTTTGGAATATTTTAGCTATGAAGAAAGGCTAGATAGACTTTGGTTATTTTCTTTAAGGCTGAGAAGGCTCAGAGACCTGATTTGAGGTGTGTAAGATTATGAGGGGCATGGACAGGGTAGATAGGAAGCAGTTGTTCCCCTTAGTTGAAGGGTTAGGTACAAGGGGGCATAATTTTATGGTGAAGGGCTGGAGGTTTCATGAGAATTTGAGGAAAAATATTTTCACCCAGAGGGTGGTGGGAATCTGGAATACAGTATACTGTCTTGGCAGAAAGTGGAGATGGGAAAACTCTCAACATTTAAAAGTATATGCAGCAGCACTTGAAATGTCATAATGTTCAAGGCTATGAACCAGATGCTGGAAAGTGGGATTAGTGTAAAAATATTGGCACAGATTGAATGAATGGACCAAAGGGCCTCTTTTATAAGATCATAAAATCCCTACTGTGTGAGAACAGGCCTTGTGGCCCATCAAGTCAACACTGACCCGCCAAAGAGGATCCCACCTAGATTCACCCCCCTGCTCTGTTCCTGTAAGCCTGCATTTCCCATGACTAATCCACTTAACAAGCATATCTCTGGACACTCTGAGCAATTTAGCATGGTTAATCCACCTAACCTGCACATCCTTGGACTGTAGGAGGAAACCTGAGCACCTGGCAGAAACACACACATAAGGAAGAACATGCAAACTCCACACAGTCAGTTGCCCAAGGCTGGAATCGAACCCGGGTCCCTGGTGCTGTGAGGCAGCAGTACTAACCACTGAGCCACCGTGCTGCCTCAACTTTATAACTTGGGACTTGTGCCTGATCTGACAATAAACCTGAATGATTTTATTAATACAACCAGTCAGCGGAGCTGTCTCCAAAATATTCTCTCTCAGTGGGAAAACTGCTTTAGTTGAAAGTGCTTTTTTTTTTCAAGTGACTGAGGTGGGTTATGAGCAGCTGTTAAAATGTAGATTTCTTGTACGTTTTCCCAGAAAATGCAGACCTGAATCGACAGAGTTCGAGCCACACTGCACCACAGTGCCCCATCCGGATTCGAAGACCAACTCACATTCCTGCAATTGGGGCAGATGAAGACTTGGCTACTCTGTTTCTTCAGGTACAGAACAACAAAATGTTTGCCTTACAGATTTTTATTTTCCTTTTTAATCCTATGTTTTATGTTTTTCTTTTCTCACTCATCTGCTGGGAGATTGTGGAGGGTGGGATGTATACGGAGAAAGGGTCTCGTTGTGATAGTCAGGCCATCATTGGGATGTAAGGCAGTTTTGATGAATCTTGCATCTCAAATGTTATAATGATGATCCTTCTCTCAGCTTTTCCCCATGAACCCTGACCCAAGGTGGAAGAACTCAAACGCACGCTCAGTCTCACTTATGCTGCAGCATGCACTGGCCAAGGAACTGCGACAGGTCCACCAGGGAAAGGTGGAAGAAACCGGAATTGCCATCCGACTGCTTCAAGCTATCTCTGCACTGCTGAGCTCCCCGCACAGCGGAGCCTTTATGTTGTCCATGACCAGGAATCATGTTATCGCCTGCCCTTTAATGAGGCAACTCCATCTGTATCAGGTACTATTGCATGCTAGTGCTGAATATGTTTATACATATCCTTATACATATGAGGATGTGTACTCAGCGTATATCTTGAGTATTTATTCAGCATGAGCATGAGTCACATTGGCTACTGCTCTAGCAAAACCTCAAATTTAGAATTCTTATCTTTGTGCCTTCCATGACCTCACCTCTCTCTATCATTATATTCTAACTCCTCTAACTCTAGCCTCTGTTGCTTCCCCAATTTTTGTCATTTCACCATTGGTGGATGTGTCTTCAGCTATTTAGGCCCTGAGCTCTGAAATACCTTGCCTTGATTTATCTTAACTTGCTATCTCTCTCCTTTTAAGGCACCTCTTAAAACCTGTTTCGTCGACCATGCTTTTAGTCACCGTCCCTAATACCTACTGAGAATAGTCTTGTGAAGGGAATGTTTCATGACATTAAAGTTCTATGCAAACTAGAGTCGTTATGTAAGCATGTTTATGTACTTGTGAAGAATGTGTCGTGTGACCATGTATTGTGTAAATGTGCTCTGTTCTTGTATGGAGTGCTAGCATTCATTCAGATATTGATGTGGGTGCCTCGTGTTTTCTTTACAGTGTTTATTTTGTGAACGTATAAGACTAAAATTTTTGCTTTACTAGAATTTTGACTTTGGAAGACTTCGACTAGATCAGATCAAACTATGAGGTGAACTGACAAAAGCATTTTGACAGAGGTCAAAGGAAAAAAAGACTTGCATTTATACAGTACATTTCAAGACCTCTAGACATCTTAAAGTGCTTTAAAATAAATTAAGTTCTTTTGAAATAAAGCTGCTGTTGTAATGTAGGAAGATGCAGCCAATATGTTATAGCAAGCTCCGAATAGTGGTGAACATAGAAGACATAGGAAATAAGAGTCTGCTCCATTCAATTTGGTCCAGACCCTGTTGCAGCTTTCTCACCGTATCCTTGGGTTCCTTTAGTCCTAAGAACTACAATATATCTAGCTCCTCTAAAATATTCAGTGTTGGTGTTTTATGCTGCTGTATAATCATGAATAGTTTGTCTCATCCCCAAACTCCAGCTGCCTATGACTTTCTAGTTCTTTCACCCTAGTCCTTAGTTAGGCACTCACACACCCTGCACGCAGTCTTGGGAAGCCAGTTGAGATGGGCAGTGCATAGGGTTTACCAATCTGGACTCTGCCTCAGCCTTCTGTTGTACCTTTATTAAATACCTCCTTTTTAAATAGATATGTGTTTTATTACTCACGTGTTTTAAACATTGATAGTTTGTTTCTGCTGATTCACAGAAATGCGTGCCAGAGAATTGTGCTGCTGAGTCCCTATTCTACAATGTTGTGATGCAGATGAGGACATGGTTGGAGAATCCTGCAGTGGAAGAGAGTCCACTTCGAGCACTACTGAAATCCCTAGCTACTCAGTGTTCACTGAAACACAGGATGGGTGACGGTATTGTATCATCTCCACATGACTGGCTAATATACAATTTAACACCCTTTAAAATGCAGTCTGGGCTTTAACTAACCTCAGCTTAATTTGGTTTGTGTGTCTTTAATTTTTCTCAAGAGAAAAGAAAAGGAGCTTGCTTTATACAACATTCTTAAGATAGTAGGACTTGTCAAGTGCTATACAGTTAGTGACGTACTTTTAATCTGTAGATACTGTTGTAATGCAAAAAATGCAAAAGTCAGTTTGCACTTAGCAGGATCCCAAAAACAACAATGTATTAATGACCAGAGAATGTTTTAGTGTGATGGGTTAAAGGTTAAACGTTGGCTCAGATACCAAATCAGATTCCCCTGCTGTCCTCTGAGCTTTGCCATTGGATCTTTTGTGGGCTCCTCAAGAGGATAGATGAAGCCTTCATTTAGCATCTCACCCAAAAGGCAGCATCCCTGATATTGCACCATTCAGCATGGACCTTTTGTTTAAGTCTCAGGAGTGGAGTTTGAACACATGACCTGCTGAATCAAGAGATGAAACTGCTTACTTCTCTCTGTTGGACCTCAACTAACATATTCATAGATGTTGTCCAGTCTATGTGCTGTGCTCTCTTTCTGCAATGCGCTTACACTCATTGGGCACTGACACCAGTTGTGCACTAGCTGTTTCCTTCATGCTGCTTCGCACTTTGTCTTGTCTAGAGCAGTTGTGGTGCTCCCCCTGGAAAAGGGGACTGCCAAAGGAGGGATTATCATTGCTTATCTCCTGAGAGCCTGATCAGGGCAGCATTAGAAATGGACTTGAGAGAACACCCACCTACACTCACTTTAACTGTGACACCCTGAATGACCTAGATCATGAAAAATCAGGAATGACTTGAGAGAGTTTTTTCTTCATTCCAGGAGAAATAAAAAAAAATCAGCCTTGAAACAGACGTTCTCTAAATAGACAGCTGCAGGCTGCCAGCAAATTCTCAGCTTTTATGACAACCTCGTGCAGATAAGGAAATGGCAATTAGTAAAACTGAATAGGAAGTTTGCCAATTAATAATGCTGACCACAGACTAAGGTGTCCCTAGGACTTGGTAGGTCAGTTACTGCACCCGTGATTCTGCTTCCGCACAATGTACGGACCCCTTTATAATTAATTGGATTCCATATACTACCTGCCTAAACCTGTCCCATTCTGAACGCGGCGAATTCAGTTGCCAGAAACTATTTGTGCAGTCTTCTAATCTGAGAATTTGAAATTGGGTACCCAGAGGTCTGGTTTTATGTTAAGGTTTCATTTTAGCCAACCCCTTTCTTCTGCACCCTTCCTCTTGGTGGCTTAGTTTATTCTGGTGTGATGTCAGGCAGAGGCTGATCTCCATGCCAACCTAAAAAAATTAAAAATAAGAAACACAAATTTGTAATCCATTCAAATTTGTAATACTCGCAAAACCTAACTTTTGAAACTTAGTCATCCTTGTTGTAATGCAGAAACATGACAGTCAAACAGCACAAACATGGTTCCATAAATCACAACTAGATCATGATCTGACAATATTTTAGGTATTGCTTCAGGGAGAACGTTCAGACAGACCATCTGAGAGAACTGCCATGTTCATCATTAAAATATTGACGGAGGATTTTTTATGTTCACTTGAGAGACCTTAGCTTAATGTCAGTCTCATGTGTCAGCAATGTAATCCTCATTACTGCACCTGGACTCTCACCTTAGTTGTTTATCATCCAGCTATTGGACACAGTCGTTGTTGGTTAGGGCAGCTCTTTCTTGGCCATCCAAATTGCTCCTAAGCAGGTCGATGTCAGCTGGATCCTCAAACACCAGCAGTTCTTGGGGTGTAGGTATACCAACAAGTTCCAGGGAAGGAGCTTCAAGATTTTGACCCATAACAGTGAAGGAAAGGCAAGATAGTTCCAAATCAGGATGGTGTTTTGAAGGGGAACTTGCAGATTGCAGTTTCCCTATGTATCTGCTGCCCTTGTAGTACTACTCTAGGTATTAGAGATCAAGGGTTTGGAAGGTGCAGTCAAAGGAACTTGCGTGAGTGGCTGCATTTCATCTTGTAGATTGCAGACATGCTGCCACTGGACTTCAGAGGTGAAGGGAGTGAATGTTGAGCATGGTGGATTGTAGTGGATACCACTTCAGCCAATTGCTTTGTCCTGGATGATGTCAGGCTTCTTCAGCATTGTAAGAGCTGAGCTCATTCAGGCAAGTGGTGAACGTTCCATCAGACAACTAACTTGCATATAATCTGTGGTGGACAGGCAATAGGAGACACAAGGCAAGTTACTTGCCTCAGAATTCCCTGTCTCCAACCTGCTCTTCATTGAAACATAGAATCCCAACAATGTGGAAACTGGCCATTTGGCTCAACAAGCCTACACTGACCCTCCAAAGAGTAACCCACCCAGACCCAGTTCCCTACCCTATTACTCTACATTTCCTCTGAATAATGCATCTAACCTACACATCCCTGAACACTATGGCAATTTAGCATGGCCAATGCACCTAACCTGCACATCTTTGGAAACCGGAGCACCCAGAGAAAATTCATGCAGACACTGGGAGAATGTGCAAACTCCAGGCTGAGGCTGGAGTCTAACTCTGGTCCCTAGTGCTGTGAGGCAGTAGTGCTAACCACTGAGCCATCATGCTGCACTTGTAGCCATATTATTTATATGGCTGGTCCAGTTCAAATTCTGGTCAATGTTAACCCCCAGAATGTTGATGACTGGGGATTTACAATGATGATGTCATTGAATTCCAAGGGGATCATCTTGTTGGAGATGATCATTGGCCTGCACTTATGTGGTGTGAATGTTACTTGATACTTATCAGCTGAAGTCTGGACATTGTCTCTATGTAATGACATGGACTGTTTCAATATCTGAGGAGTCAGGAATGGTTATGAACACTGCTGCAACCATCAGTGAACATCACTGCTTCTGACCTTGTGTTGAGGAGGTGGCGGGGGGGGAGGCAGTGAAGTGGCTGAAGTGGGTCTTGGACACTACCCTGATGAACTCCGACAGTGATGTCCTTGAGCTGATGTGATTCACCTCCAACAATCGCTGCTGTTTTCCTTTCTGCTAGTTTCAGTCATGAATCCACAATTTCTGACTCTAAGACAAGAGTGCTCCATCCTGTTAAAAATTAGTGTTCTATATGTGGGTATTACAATTTAACTCTCAAGTGTTAAAATGACAGGCTAAAGTCATTGAGTTCAGCTGATTAAATCATCTTAAATTACAATTTTGTCCCTTGTTACATCTTTGTGTACTTAAATTCCATTACCTTTGTACATTGTCCACTAGATCATCCAATTTAGATAAGATTCATGTTCTAAACAGTTGTCATCTTGATTCATGCTTTTTCTTGTTAGACTGTAGGTACTGCAGTTAGATACTGACTTTCCTATGAGAAAGTAAGATCTAAATATAATCAATGCACTGTTTAAACTCCAGTTCAGGCTATTTTTGACTTCTATGAGGTCTATCACCAAATTCTGCTATCTTGATGGCATGATGTAAAATGGGTCCCTTGCTTACCCGTTCTGCATTTGTTGTTTATTCCTTAATATAAATGTATACCACACCAAGCTCAAGTCCAAACCCACTTGATCTTCTACTATAAACTTAGACCTTACAGAAATTAATGGGTGAATAAGTAGGATTGGAACATTGTTAATTTTTATTTTCATTCTCTGTTTTTCCTTTCTCTTCCTAAGTCCTTGAACACTGAGACCTGTTGTAGCAACCCTTTGCTTACCTTGTGTGGTTGTTTGTCTTGGTGCAGGAAACACACCTGAAGCTGTCTGATATGTGTGGTGGAGAGCTGGACTAGGTAGCATTATGAACCCAATAAACAAACTGGGGGTTCTTCAGAATGTGTGTTAAACAAGAGAACTATAGAGTCTAGAGCTATTTGTAAGGTTCATGTGATAGCTTGCCAAAGGGGAAATTTGGACTGGCTTTTGAATTGAGATATGATCCAAACAATTGCTATTTAAAAGGGCACCTTTGAAAGTTTAAATAGATTTGTTTTTAGCCAGTATCTTTTTGTACCCCTCAATGCATTTGATGGATCAATGGTTCATGATGGCAATTATATCAAATAGTTTAAAATTGTATTGAGTCAATTTTGCTGGGGTCTTATTTCCAACCAGTAGTTGAATTTATAAGAACATACACACAGAAACAAGCCCTTTGGCTCAAATGATCTGTGCCCATGTTTACGCTGCATATGAGGTTCCTCCCACCTTACTGCATCTATTCCTGTATGTATATCTCAAAATTACAAAATGCTACAAGTAAGCGCAGGGTTGGCTGATCATATGAACATAAGTAAAATGCTCTCTCTACCACGGACCTTGTTTGTAAGTTCCTCTTGTTACTTGTAGTCTTATCGTTCTATCATGGCTAAGAATAAATAATAGGATCATGTTTCCACAGTTAGAGCTGGTTTCCGGCACCTGGCAGAACAACTGACCTACCGGCAGGACCAGGAACTGATTGATTCAGCCGTGCAGGGAATAATCTCAGCTCTGAAGGCTGGAGAGAAATGCAATGTGGAGCCAGAGCTAAAGGCAAGAGGTATGAACATTTGTTATATATCCTGTCAGTACTGAATTAGTAACTGGATGGAAATAAAATTCTGGGTCAATAACTAAATTGAAATGTAGGAACTGATCATGAATGTGTTACGTATAACAGAACAGCAGAGACCAGTTTTGGTCTGGGTCTGGTCTGTATTCGTAAACTGGAGTCAAAAGGATCTTTGTTTGTATAGCACCTTTTAGCCAATGAAATACTTTTAGAAGTAAGTATTGTAATATAGGCAGTGTGGAAGCCAGCTTGCAGACAGCAAAGACCCACAAAGAGCAATGTGATTTCAATCAGATAATTTCTCTTAGTGATGGTGGTTTTGAGGAACAAATATTAGCTCTAGGCCACCAGAATCTCCCCAGTTCTTTGAAATATGCAGTGGGCCTTCCTACGTCTGTTCTGAAGAAAGAAATGGAGAGTGACGCTATTTCAGAATTAATCAATGTTTCTGGGACTAAAGTCAATGTAAGCCCAGCACGTTTTCTTCCCTAACAAACATTGCTGAATCAGTGTATTTTTATAACATTCCAACAGTTTCATGATATCAGTTTTTTTTATTTCTAGATTTTTTTATTTAATTGAACCTCACAGATCTCAAACTTCTATAGTGAGATTTGAATATGCGTTCCCTGGACTATTAGACCAGTTACAGAATCCTGGACGGAACTAAATTGGGATGCTTGGTCCTGTTTCTCAAGCCCTTAGCATATCATCTGAAAGCAGCCTTGCACAAGGTTAACCAGAGCTATGGCATTTTATACAACACAGAAACAGTCCAATTAGTTTCTATTAGTCTTTGTACTCCATGAGTTCCTCCCATTCTTACCCTCACCTCAGCTTTTTGTCATATCATATCATTTCCTTTTCTCATGTGTACCTACCCAGTTTTCCTTCTCAAGCGTCTAAGCCATTTGCCTCGATTACTTCCTCAGAATGAGTTCCACATTCTACTGAGTGAATAAATTTCTCATTTCCCTGTTGGGCTTAGCAACTACATCAAATTAACCATAATACTTTGAAACTGATATGCTTAGTTGAGTCTAATTAACAGAGAGGCCTTGGATAAACTAGCCATGTCTTAACAGTGTGGGATGCAAGTAAAATAGCTAACAAAAGATTGAGATGTTCTGCTTGGAAACACAGTGCAAGCATCCTGAATTTCTACACAACTGTATAATTAGCAGGTCCAGTCACAATTTGCATGATTGTGAGTTATTGACAAAAGTGCAATTAAAGAGGCATAAGATATAGGAGCAGAATTAGGCCATTTGGCCCATCAAATCTCCACCTAACATGCTCTTCACCCCCATTTTCTGCCTTCTCCCCATAACCCTTCAACCCATTATCAATTAAAGATCTGTCTAATTCCTCCTTAAATTTACTCACTGCCCCATCATTGACTGCATTTTGGGGTAGCGAATTCCACAGGTTCACAACCCTTTGGGAAAAGTAGATTCTTCTCAACTCTGTTTTAAATTTTCTACTGCTTATCCTAAGACTGTGGCCCCTCATCCTAGAATACCCTAGAAGAGAAAGCATCCACTCCACATATATTTGATTCTTACCTTTTGTCATCTTGAATACCTCAATTTTATCTCCCCTCATTCTTCTAAATTCCAGACAGTATAAGCCTAAACTATTCAATCTCTCTTCATATGACAAACTCCTCATCTCTGGGCTCAATCTAGTGAACCTCATTTAAACTGCCATCTGTGCTACTACATCTTTCCTCAAATAAAGGGACCAAAACTTTGCACCTGTGCAGGTGCAGTCTCACCAATGCCTTGTATTGTTGCAACAATACTTTCTTACTTTATGTTTTATTCTTTTTAGTTATAAAAGCCAACATTCCATTTGCTTTCTTTGTTATCTGCTGTTACCTGCATGATCCGTCTGCAATGTTGTACCCCAAAGTCTCTCCCAATTTAAGTAATAGGTTGCCTTCCCAATATGGCTTATTTTCAAAATTTAACACCTTATATACAGTTAAACAGTTGAAGTGTTTCTACTTGTTTTTTTGTTGTGATTTCTGCTTCGTAAATGAATATTATGTTACCACAATTCTCTCAATCCCACAGTTTTAAAGGGTTTGATCGAGATCCAGTCTCCCTACTTAGAAGAACTCTTGACTCTTGTCCTCACTGCCAACTCAGAAACCGACACAAAGCAAGTTGGTTCGGATCCAGTAGCCCTGATAACCATGCTGCTTCAACAGGAAGGAGAAGAGTCGGCTGTGAAGATGGAGATCGACAATGACAGGTAGCTTCAGAGGAACAATGTAGGATATGGGTGAGGCAGAGGGGTCGGAGATAATGTGCGAATGGCTAGTTCAGGAGTTAAATAAAGAGCATTTAGTCAGCAGTCATTGTGAACGAGTGGTGTCAGGCTCGTGCTGTAGGAAATGGGAGGCTGCAGTTCCTTTATAGAACATTGAGAATCAGGTTGATAGCATTGAGCTATCTAGCAGTCATTTGCCACCAGTTAGCATAGCAGTTTGTCATCTCTAAAGCTGTATCATTCACGCTGATGGTTTGCATTAAAGTGGCAGTGCAGTTGCTGTCTACAAAAAACTTTCCACAAGTTGAAAGTCACAGAAAGCAATGGACTTCTTTCAATCAGCACTTGACCCTCGAGCTGCTGGCACAAAGTGTTGAAGGTTTAAGGATCCCTTCCTTTTGCTGTAAGTTCTGCTGAAGGGTTATGCCCTTATAATCCCGACTGAGGTCAGCTCATCTAAACTCCAAGGCCCTGTTAATCCTCCCAAACCAAGGGAGACCAGCAGAGAAGTTGCTGAATCTGAGAAGCTTTAAATGCATAGCTTGTAATCTCCAGATTTACGAACATCATAGATGTTTAGCAGTTTCTCAAACCTTTGTTAAAGCTGATTGAATCCAATCTAAATTTCCATACTGTAGGGAATCTCATCTAAATCGGGTGCTATCAAGCAACACCTGCAACGGAATAATCTGAGATCTCGTGCTCAGCCATGCATTTGGCTCCTAACCTCATTACAGCCTTCATCCAAACATGGGCATAAGAGCACAAAGCTGAGAGTGATGGCTCTTGACATCAAAACACCATTTGACCAAATGTGACATCAAGAAGCCCTGGCAAAGCTAGAGTCAATGGGAGTCAGGGAAAACTCTCTGCTGGTTGGAATTACAATTTGCTTAAAGGAAGATGGTTGCAGTAGTTTGAAGTCAATCACTTAACCTCTGGACATCGTCAGGGTCTTGTCCTTGGCTCAACCATCTTCAGCTGCTTCATCATTGACCTTCTCTCCATCATAAGATCAGAAGTTAGGATATTTGCGATGTTCAGCACCATTTGCAACATCTCTGATACTGAGCTGTCTTTGCCTTTGTCCATTTGCAGTAAGGTCTGGGCAATTTCCAGGCTTCGACTCATAAGTCAGAAATTCACCTGTACCTGTACCAATGTCATCTACTGCATCAGTTGCACCCAGTGTGGTCTCCTCTACATCGGGGAGACAGGATGCCTTCTTGCGGATCGTTTCAGAGAACATCTCTGGGACACCTGCACCCATCAACCCCACCGCCCCATGGCTGAACATTTCAACTCCCCCTCCCACTTGACTGAGTGGACATGCAGTCCTGGGCCGCCTCCACCACCAAACCATTACCACCCAATGCCTGGAGTAGGAACGCCTTATATTCTCCCTTGGGACCCTGCAACCATACGGGATAAATGTGAATTTCAACAGCTTCCTCATTTTCCTTCCTCCCATTGTCTCTGTCCCAAGCCTCCAACTCGGCACCACCCTCCGGACCCATCCAACACTGCCCCCTCTGACCTATCACCTTCTCCTTCACCTTCATCCACCTATCACTTTCCCAGCTACCTCCCCCCAACCTCACCCCCCTCCCATTTATCTCTCAGTCCCAATCCACAAGCCTCATTCCTGATGAAGGGTTTATCCCGAAATGTTGAATCTCCTGCTCCTAAGATGCTGCCTGATCTGCTGTGGTTTTCCAGCACCACACTCTCAACTTCAACTGATAAGTGGCAATTTGTACCACACAAGTTACCGTGTCCAACAAGAGACAATATAATGTTCGTCCCTTGACAGTTCCCGCTGGTCAGAAACTGAACTGTACTGTACAAACTACATAAATATTCTGGCTACAAGACTAGGTCAGACGGTAGGAATTCTGTGACACTTCACTCACCTTCTCTCTCTCCCAAACGCCTGGTTCCCCATCGACAGGGCACAAGATTTGGATGTGAAGGATTTTTCTCCACTTCGTTATTTAAGTTCCAAAAAGCTTGACACCATTCAAGATAAAGCAGCTTGCTTGATTCACTCCCCATCTGCCACCATCAACATTCACTCCTTTCACCACTAATGCACAGTGGCAGCAGTGTACACCATCTACAAGATGCACTGCAAGAACTCGCCAAGATTCCTCTGGCAGCAGCCTTCCAATCTGTAACCTTTGTGACCTACAAGGACAAGTGCAGCCAATACGTGAGAACATCATCATGTGCATGTTCCCCTCCAAGCCACAGACCATCTTGACTTGCGCCATATTGCCATTCATTCATTGTAGCTGAATCAAAACCTGGGACACCCTTCCCAACAGCACCTTGGGTGTCCCTACACCCCAAGGACTGCAGCTATGAAAGAAAGCAGCTGACCACTTCATTCCCTAAAGCAGCTGCAGCTGAATAATAAATGCTGGCCGATCCATCAGCACCCACGTCCCAAGAATAAATAAAGAAAATCGTTAACTTTCTCTTCCAAATACTTGTATGTTTCCAGGATTCAATCCATACATTACAGAAGTTTAGATTTCTTTCAGGCAAAGTAACATAGCCGCAAAGCCTGTGGATCAGTTCATTTTGGCCATTGCTACAGAGTTGGTGGACCATGTTAGCTGGAATCTGTCCTCACTCTGCCAGTTAGAATTCCTTCAGATAGCTCCAAGTTACTCTGCAGCATTTTACCAGCTTTGCTTTTTTCTTTGCTTATGCAGTGCAGAGAGGCTGAAACCTGTATCCGCGTCAGGACTGTTTATTGACTGGTTTGAGCTCTTGGACCCTGAGGTTATTTCCTGCTGTCCTGATCAACAACTAAAGCTCCTGTTTGCCGATCACAAGGTAAAAAAAAACTAATGATGTGTGAGAAACTTTAAAGGAATATTATATCATACACCAAGGAGTAGGCAGCTATGCCTAATTAACTAAATGAACATCAGCAAACTCATTAACCCTGGAGTGTTTCTGCTTCAGTTATGTGCATTCATTGAAATCTCACTTCAGTACGATTGGGGAGTTCTTTACGATTAACAAATTGAAGATTGTTTGCGCTGGAGAAATTGAATCAGTTTGCCACTTACTGTCCAGTGCCGGTGTTGGTGGTGAGATTTCTTCTGTTGGCTGGAGGACTAGTTAGCACAAATGTGAAGCTCCCTGTAAAACCTTGCAGCAAACAATGTTTTCTGAGTGCGTGCCTTTTCAATTTTCCCCACGTGGACCACCAACATCGCCGTCTTTGCTTCGCAGCCAACCGAAATCCCGACATCAGTGCGAACGAAGGACAAAGAGGGAAGGCAGATTAATGTGACGAGAAACACACAAACAACTGGATTTCTAATGTTGTGGTGGAATATGCTTTGCTGACTTGGCATCACCTCTCTACCACAACATTAGATGCCAAGGGTCAATGGAGGTACAATTGCATCCTGTTGACTTAAGACCAGCAACTCCTCTGAAAATAACCATAAAATGAGAAAGACTGTTCATAAGGTTACTCCACAAACACTACCTTCATCTCTGAAGAGGTGAGCAAGGTGTTGAAAGTCACCGGGATAAGTGACACCTGTCCAGAATTGTTCAAGAACAAGTAGCAAATAAATGGATGTAGCTTTCCAGACTCACTTCCAACATCATTGACACTGGCATGATACCAGAAATCTGGCACCATTCCAAAGTCATTCCCATCCTAAAGTCAGGAAAGCCTGTCCACAATTCCAAGCATTACCGACCCATTCCCTCTGTCTTCAGTCTAAAAGCTAAAAGACTGTTCTGACCAGGTCCTTGCACTGCTACCATCATTTGAGGCAGAGTTTCTGAATACTGGATCTGCCTTCATAAAAAATATTTAAAATACATGACTGGTAAATGTTTTTCAGAGTAGCTTGGGTGTACTTGTACAATTAATGCAATGCCAGCATGTAGGCACAGCAAGCAGTTGGGAAGGCAAAAAGCATGTTGACCTTTATTGCAAGAGAATTTGAGTACATGAATAAGGAAGTCTTTCCATAAATGTCCAAAGCTTTGGTGAGACCACACCTGGAATACAGTGTATGGTTTTGGTCTTCACATTTAAGGAAGAAAGTACTTAATTTGGAGGGCATACAGTAAAGATGCTCCTGATAGGACAATTCTTTTAAGCCACAAATCAATATGAGGGACTGAGTAAATTGACTTGTTCTTCTGATGACCAGAGAATATTGAGAGATGTTGTCATTGCATTACAAGATTCTGAAAGGTCCTGATCGGGTAGATACTATGGTTCCTTCTGCTGGCGAGAACAGAGGGGCTCAATCTCAGGATTAGCGGCTGATCACTTAAGATTTAGAGACAAGGAGAAATTTCTTCGCCGAAAATTGTGAATCTTTCAAATTCTCTATCCCAAAGGTTTATGGAATCATGGGGAATATGTACCATAAAATGTTTAAAGTGAATAGGTAAAATGGCAGAAGCTTTTAACTTATGATCTTACGACCACCGCATCTTTTGTGTCATTAGATGCCATTGTTTTGGTCCTTGTGTTTACCTGTACTCTGAATTGTCTCCAGATAACTGGTCAGCCAGGATTGCAGCTACTCTCATTCCGACCCTACCTTTTGGCTGTCCTCATCCACCAATCAAACTGGACCACATTGCACCAGTGCATCAGCATTCTGTTGAGTAAGCACGGGGAGCTCAGGTGAGTCATAGCTGCAGGCACAAACCAAGAGTTCAGACATTTACAATTGTACAGACAGAACAGGAGTTTGGATCACTGAACCATAGTCATGGTAACTGCATAAGGGAAGGTCTTATTTAATTAGTTTGATATTTTGTTAGTTAATTTAGAAAGAAACTAAAATACATGCACATATACTTTTGCCAGCACTGACCTGTGCAGGTGCACACAATGTCAAATCTTCAGTGACAGTGCTACAGTCAATGTTTTTATTTTCACATTTGACCTGGGTCATAGAACATAGAACATAAAAACATACAGCGCAGTACAGGCCCTTTGGCCCTCGATGTTGCGCCGATCCAAGCCCACCTAACCTACACTAGCCCACTATCCTCCATATGCCTATCCAATGCCCATAAAGAGGGAGAGTCCACCACTGCTACTGGTAGGGCATTCCATGAACTCACGACTCGCTGAGTAAAGAATCTACCCCTAACATCTGTCCTATACCTAGCACCCCTTAATTTAAAGCTATGCCCCCTCGTAATAGCTGACTCCATACGTGGAAAAAGGTTCTCTCATGGTCAATCCTATCTAAACCCCTAATCATCTTGTACACCTCTATCAAGTCACCCCTAAACCTTCTTTTCTCTAGTGAAAACAGCCCCAAGTGCCTCAGTCTTTCCTCATACGATCTTTCTACCATACCAGGCAACATCCTGGTAATCCTCCTCTGCACCCGTTCCAGTGCCTCCCCATCCTTCCTATAGTATGGCGACCAAAACTGCACACAATACTCCAGATGCGGCCGCACCAGAGTCTTATACAACTGCAACATGACCTCAGGACTCCGGAACTCAATTCCTCTACCAATAAAAGCCAGTATGCCTATGCCTTCTTCACCGCACTATTTACCTGTGTGGCAACTTTCAGAGATCTGTGTACATGGACACCAAGATCCCTCTGCTCACCACACTTCCAAGTATCCGACCATTAGCCCAGTACCCCATCGTTTTGTTACTCTTACCAAAGTGAATCACCTCACACTTACCTACATAGAACTCCATTTGCCACCTTTCTGCCCAGCTCTGCAGCTTATCTATATTCCTCTGTAACCTGACACATCATTCCTCACTGTCAACAACTCCACTGACTTTCGTATCATCCGCAAACTTGCTCACCCAACCTTCTAGCCCCTCCTCCAGGTCATTTATAAAAATGACAAACAGCAATGGTCCCAAAACAGATCCTTGCGGAACACTGCTAGTAACTGCTCTCCAAGATGAACCTTTACCATCAACTGCTACCCTCTGTCTTCCAGCCAGCCAATTCCTAATCCAAACTTCCAACTCACCCTCAATGCCATACCTCCGTATTTTTTGAAGTAGCCTACCATGGGGAACCTTATCAAACGCCTTACTAAAATCCCATATACACCACTCTACCGCTTTACCCTCGTCCACCTCCTTAGTCACCTTCTCAAAGAATTCAATAAGGTTTGTGAGGCACGACCTGCCCTTCACAAAACCATGCTGACTATCCTTGATCACATTATTCCTATCCAGATGTTCATAAATCCTATCCCTTACAATTCTCTCTAAGACTTTGCCCACAACAATAGTGAGACTCACCGGCTTATAGTTACTAGGGTTATCCGTACTCCCCTTCTTGAACAAGGGAACCACATTTGCTATCCTCCAGTCTTCTGGCACTATTCCTGTAGACAACGAGGACATAAAAATCAAGGCCAATGGCTCTGCAATCTCCTCCCTTGCTTCCCAGAGAATCCTAGGATAAATGCCATCAGGCCCAGGGGACTTATCTATTTTCACCCTTTCCAGAATTTCACCCTTTCCAGAATTTACGGTTTTCTTTTCACGATGCATTATCTAACCCCGCCCCCCCCAGTTTTGCCATTACCTTCTATATATCTAGTGGAATGTTCTTCAGATGACAGGTTACCTGGCCTGTAGTTCACCACTCTCCATATTCATTCTTTTTTAAACTGGCAGATAATATTTATAACTGTCCCTTATCCTGATTGGCTACCTGTCTTTCTGAAATGTGTCAGAAAATAATGTGAAAATCCGTAATGCAACCAATATGACCATTGCTCCTTCCACTGACATTTATGTATGTAGTAAATCTGGTCTGTCTGATTTTTCAAAACTCAATCCAGCTGTCTTTTCAAATGCTACCTCATCACTGATAAGCACGATCTTAGACTTTACTTACACAAGTCCCATGGTCACTTGGTATTTCTAGGAGAATTTCTGGATATTCTTCCATGAAGACAGACAGTAAGAAACTGTATCTATTCCCTGTAACGTCTCTGTTCCTTATAATAGATTATGCTGTCCGCACACTCAGTGTTCCACATTTCACCTTGTTTTTATTTTTGTTTCACATTGATAGAAGCTTTTTAGCAATTTATATGTTGTTATTATGTTTGCATGCTTTTTCTCTTTATGATGTTTTTCTCAGTATTTTTGTCCTCCTTTGCTGGGTCCTACATTTCTGTGAATCCACTGGTTTACGACAATGCCTGACGTTTTTCTCAGGTGCTTCCTTTGACCTAATAGGTAGATGAGGGGTGCGTGTGCAAGTGATAGGTCGGAGAGGAGGGTGGAATGGATAGGTGGGAAGGGAGATGGACACATAGGAACATTCAAGAGGATGGTGCCTAGTTGAAACGTTGGATTGGCATGAATTGGGAGGGGGGAAATAGAGAAATTGGTGAAATCCACATTGGTCCAGTGTGGTTCGAGGGTCCCATTGTGGACGATGAGGCGTACTTCCTCCATAACTCAGGTAGTTCGGGTTTGGCAATAGAGGAGGCCCAGGACCTACATGTCCTTGGTGGAGTGGGAGGAGGAGTTAAAGTGTTCAACCACAAGGTGGTGAAGTTGGTCTGTGTGACTGTACCAGAGATGGTTTCTGAAACGATCACAAGTTAACGTTCTGTCTTGCTGATGTAGAGAAGATCAAATCGGGTTTAATGGATGCAGTAGATGAGGAGTTCTGTCTCCCTTCATCACCTATCACTTTCAACCCACCACACCCCCTTCACATTTATCTCGCAGCCCACTTGGCCCATAAGCCTCATTCCTGATGAAGGGCCTATGCCTGATACATCGATTCTCATGCTGCTAATATGCTGGCTGACCGGCTGTGCTTTTCTAGCACCACATTCTTCGACTCTGATCGCCACCGTTAGCAGTATTTACTTTCGCCTCACACCTTTATGGCTTGTGTGACTCAGATTCATAATTGTTACTTCAAAGAAAACAAAAAAAAAACTGCTGTGTACTCGGATATCGGAAAACCAAAAGAGACAACATGGCGGCTCATCGTCGAGCACTGCTGCCTAACAACAACAAAGACCCCGGTTTGATTCCAGTCTCGAGAGACTGTCTGCGTGGAGTTTACACATTATCCCCGTGTCTGCGTGGGATTCCTCTGGATACTCCGGTTCCCTCCACAGTCCAAAGATGTGCAGGTCAGGTGAATTGGCCATATTAAACTGCCCATAGCATTAGGTGCATTAATTAGAGGGACACCGGTTTGGGTGGAATACTCTTTGGAGGGTTGAAGTGGACTTTTTGGCCCGAAGGGCCTGTTTCCGTACTGTAGTGAATCTAATTTCAAATAAAAAGTTGAGTTCACTGTTTCCAAAAGGTCATTTGCAGCAAAGTTTTCAATTAGCTATTCTGATCATCCAACACCAATTCCTAAATAACCTGATCTCGGTGCTAGAAATAATGTTAATGCAAATCATCTCACGCATGCTCACTAAATCCATTTTTCCCAACATTAGCATTCAGTTGGGTTAGCACAGCTTAGATATAATTTTAACAGTACATTATTACTGCATTACACAGAAACGAATAGATCCCATTTCCTGTTTTATAACATGCCCGACATTGGTATTGCAGCTTTCACTTTGACATATAAATCCCATCAATGTTTGCTTCTCATTGCTGTTT
>NC_057730.1:37223860-37241102 GCF_004010195.1 Chiloscyllium plagiosum
ATTGCTTACCCCTGGTAAGTCATCCCCCCCACAAGTATCCAAAACGGTATACTTGTTCTTGAGGGGAACGGCCGCCGGGGGTCCCTGCACTGGCTGCTTCCTCCCAGTCCCCCTCACTGTCACCCATCTGTCTGCAATCTTTGGAGTTACTACTTCCCTAAAGCTCCGATCTATGACCCCCTCTGCCTTTCGAATGATCCTAAGTTCATCCAACTCCAGCTCCAGTTCCCTAACACGGTCTTGGAGGAGCTGGAGATGGGTGCACTTCCTGCAAGTGTAATCAGCAGGGACGTCCATGGCATCCCTCACCTCAAACATGTTGCAAGAGGAACATTGCACTGCCTTCACTGCCATCCCTCTAAAAGTAACCTTTGTAAAAAAAAAACTAGGTCTAAAGAATAGAACAAGCAAAATGCAGCACTTGCCTACTTACCACAACGGGTCTTAATATTAGGTTAGAGGAGGAGGGCGGGTGGGAGGCACTACCTCAGTACCCCGCCCTCCTCCTCTAACCTAATAATAAGACCTCAGTAGTGCCTCGGGTTCCTCTCCTGCGCACTTTTATACTCACTGCTTTCCTTCCCGGCTGCCCCTCTGGTCCTCGTCACTTCCCCCTGCTGCTCCCGCTCCTTCTGTGAAAGGGAAAACACCGCTGTCCGCTACCGGTAAGTAATTTTTTTTTTAAAAACTGCCTTACCTTAGCTGCAGTGTTCCGGCTTCGTCTTGCCTCCGCTGCTGCTCGCACTCAAAATGGCCGTTGGCGTCGAAGGGTGAGTATTTATACTCGCTGCTTTCCTTCCCGGCTGCCCCTCTGGTCCTCGTCACTTACCCCGCTGCTCCCGCTCCTTCTGTGAAAGGGAAAACACTGCTGTCATGCCCCATTTGTTTTAATTTCGTAGCACGTTCTCTGTTAATAGAAACCATTTGTCAAAATGAGCAATTAGCACAAAATTTGTTTTCCTCGCACTCTTTTCTACTTCCCTTCTTTACTTCCTTTCTTTCTAGTGACCACTGTCTCAATTCTTTTCCTTTAACTCCAGGCTTGACCCCACAGCGTGTCTGGATTTTCTCTCGGCCTGTGTGCATATTCCAAGGATCTGGCAAGGACGTGACCAAAGAACTCCCCAGGTAGGATTCACAATGGGATGACATGGGAGAAGAACCAGTAGCTTGCTTCAGACAAGTGGCAGTGAATTTGAGAAGTGCGCTGGTTCACGAGTGGCATAATCCGTTAGGGACTTTTGAGATTTTTGGATCTGTTTTTAGAGGTTTGGATTAAATCAGTAGAAGTAGAAAAGCACATTCTGCTCTTTATATCGAGTCAATGCAATGTTCTTAGCTTTAAAATTGAATTCACTAGTTCAGATATGATCTCAAGGTGCACTTCATTACACAAGGGACAGCAGAAAACTAGACCACTTTCCTCAAAAGCTGTTAATCAAAATGTGATGAGTATTCTTTTTGTTAGGCCAAGGGGTTATGAGATATTATACTATGGCGTTAAATGTAGAGTTAAGATGCAGATAAACCAGTGTTTATTTGAATAGACTGGGGAGACAGAATGGTCTATTGTTCCTATGTTTCTGTTGCTGGCTATACCCTGGAAGTATCTCCTGTGGATGCAAAAAGCGAAAATGCTGGAAGTACTCAGCAGGTCTGACAGCATCTGTGCAGAGAGAAGTTGAGTTTGGACTTTTGATTAGAAACAGTTCTGCAATATGATGTCTTGCAAAATCATTACATTTCTCACTATAGGTGAGTTTGAAATCCCAACAGCAAGACTGGAGCGACTAAATCAATGCAGACACTACTAACCAAGAACAGAACTATCCTGCAAGGCGGCACGTAGGAGCAGAAGCAGGCAATTAAACTTACCAAGCCTGTTATATGATACAGGAAGATCATGGCTGATTTGTCTCATAACTCCATGTCCTTTAATACCATGGACCAGCAAAATCCAGACAGACCCCTTCAACCTGCTTGGAAACATTGCAATTTATTACAAGCGGGGTGCAAAACTGTCGTCAAATTGAATGATAGAAATTTACTATTGTGGCTTGTGACCGAACACTGACCTCATTAATCTATTCTGGCCTTGCAAAGGGCCTGTGCAAGTAGCTTACTGACTGTCTTAGCCAAGCTGACTTAAAAGCAAGTTAACAAAACCACAAACGGTGTGAGCAGTGCACTTACATTAATTTCTGTTGGGATAGGATTGAAATGCAACAAAGTTGTGTTAAACTTGTATGAAAATACTTTACAGCAAATGAAGAGTGTTTGAAATATAGTTGCTGTTGTGCTGTTGGAAATGTGCACACAACAAGCTCCCACAAACTGGGCTGCTCACCCAACATTGCATTATTGTCTGCCTCTTCATTGCCTGATGTGAGTCTGTGTATACTCTACCATTTTAGAAACACACCAAGGAGTATGTCCTGCGCTTGAAGAAGGCGGAGCTCATCAGCCTGGTAGATATCATTCTTTCAGAGTCCGAAGTGAGAACCTGCAACGGGTCGCAAGCTAACAAATCTGCTGAGGATGTCACGGGCACCCTCATCCAGTCACGGCTCCCTTTGCTGCTCAGCAGTTGCCATGGCAATTTGGCTAATGTCAAGAAAGTGACTGAGTATTTGATCAGTTGCATCAAACAATGGGGAGACAGGTAAATGTAAAAACAAGTTTCATGTGTTAACTGTTTGGTAGTTTTGTGCATGATGACCAATCTTGTAGTACATTTCAGGAACTGTGTATTATTTAGTACATTGACTTGCTGCAGTTCTTTTTTTGAGAGACTGATGTATATCAGAAAGTACCCTTAAGAATTTGATTGCACAGAACTGGGTAGATTGCTGCATGTTAAAAGCAAGTGCAACCATTTCCAAGGTGCTGCGGGAATAAATAGGGTTTTCTTTGATCGGTGTATGACAGACACAAAGGTTTGTGCAAGGTCCATATACTATTTTGATTTTACAATAATACTGTGTTTCAACAACACTCATGTATACTCACTACACTTCTCTACTTTAGAAAAGGCTCTTTGTCACTTTTCTTTCGTGTTTCATGTAGTATGGGCCTCATTATCCAGCAAGCTTTGCCAAAGTTGTTCAAAGTCTGTGCTCACAGCCAAAAGAGGGAATGTGCACTTAAATAACACCTTTCAAGTCCCATAGTACTATAGCCAATGAAGTACTTCTTTTAACGTGTACACACTATGGGACATATAGCATCCAATTTGATCACGAGATCCCACAAACAACAATGTGATAATGACTAGGTCATGTGTTTTTCTTTTGGGCTGTTGGGTTGAGGGATAAGTATTGGCCAGAATAATACAAACTCCCTTACTGTTTTTTTTTTCAAAGAAGCAGGTTTGCATCATTTACATCCTGTTGAGAGGCTTAACAATTAGACAATGCAGTACTCCTGAAGAATTGCACTGGAGTATCAGCCTTGATTATGTATGTTGACTGAAGTTTGAACTTAGAATCATCTGACTGTTGTCTAAGTGCCACTGCTGGGGAGTTGAGAATTGACTGTCAGGGTGACGTGCTGGAAAACTGTGGGCACCCAAGGGGATTGTATCCCAGCACAAGCCATCTCTATTTGAAAGAGAAGGGGCAAAAATTGCAGGGGGATAGAAGAGATAAGCAGCTTCACACTGACGGAAGAAACTGTGCAGCATGAAGTGTTTCCTCAAATGAATTTCTCAGAAGCTGAAGTAGTGACAAATTTGAGATGTGCATTATCTTAATCTACAGAATGTAATGTTTAATTAGGCAATAAATTATCAACATCCACCCAATATTTGACCACTGGGGTTTCAAGTGAAGATAGATTCTGGGGTTGTGTTCAATTAAAATTTTAATTGAAAGTTGAATGTGACTTTATTCTGAAGAATTGTCAATTTATGTGCTTGAAAGAAACATAACTTCACAAAGGATTATCATGTCTGAGTGAGTCAAAGGATTTAAATGATAAGTATGGGAAATATGAATGCTATATCTCATTATTTCTAAATTTAACACTTGCATTAGGAGGCAGGTGAGGGTTGCTAGTGTAATACAGTGCACTTATTTGTGACAAGTAAAGGTACAAGGTAGCACTCATCCTTAACTCCATAAGTAGTTGACTTGTTGCATTGTGGTTTAACAGGAAAAAAGAAGTGTACAAAGATCAAACTAATGAGTTGATGGTGGATTATGCAAATTAGTATAGTAATGGAATTGGGTGAATCATGCTTCACTGCTAAAGGTGGATTATTGTAAAACTGCAGTCCTGTCCTAAGCACACGATTCTGTTCAGCATTAAACAGCAAGGAACATTTGATCTGCAGAAGATGTTTGCTTTAATTCCGTTCTTGCTCAGTGCTGACTCTCACTGAATGCCTTCCTCACTTATGTGCATACAAAGAGCTGAAGAAAGCCATTTGGCCCCTTCAATTTGTTCCACCATTTAATAAAGAAAGGAAGAGAGTTCCAAACACTCTTGACCCTCTGTGAAAAGAAATTCTGCCTTCAGTGCATGATCTCTTATTTTTCCAACAGTGGCCCCTAGTTCAAGATTCTCCCATAAGAAATTGGAGTAGGACACTTGTCCCCTCAAACTAGTCCTGTCATTATATAAGATTATTGTTGACCTGCCCCAGGCCTCAACTTCTCTTTCGTGCAAACTCATCACAGTACTCAACTCCTCGATATTTCAGTGATCCTCCACAGCTCTCTGAGTCAAGAATTCCAAACATTCACTTCCTTCTGAGAGAGGAAATTCTGCCACATCTCATTTTGAAATGAGTATCCCCTTATTCTGTGACTGTATCCCCTGGTTCGAGAGTCCCCAGTAGTGGAAACATCATTTCACCAACTACCATGTGAGCCCCTCAGTATCTTACATGTTTCAATAAGATCACCCCTCGTTCTTCCAAACACTAATTAATAAATTAGGAGAAAGTGAGGACCGCAGATGCAGATTAGAGTTGAGACTAAGGTGCTGGAAAAGCACAGCAGGTCAGGCAGCATCCGAGGAGCAGGTGAATCGATGTTTCGGGCAAGAGCTCTTCATTTGATGAAGGGCTTTTGCCTGATACATCAATTCTCCTACTCCCCAAATGCTACCTGACCTGCTGTGCTTTTCCAGCACCCTACTCTCGACTAATGAATGAATACCTAATTTATCTATCCATTCTTGATGGGTCAATCCATTCATTCCAGGAATCAGCCTAGTGAATCTCTTTTGAACTTCCTCCAATGCCGGTATATCCTTTCTTAAATACAGGTACCAGAACTGTACACAATACTTGAGGTGCAGCCTCACCAACATCTTGTAGCGTTGTAGAAAGACTCAGTTGAGGACTTCCTGCCACAATGGTTGACAGGGCCCTTAGCCGTGTCTGACACATTTCTGGCACTTGTACCCTGACCCGTGCTCTTCCCTCCCACAAAACGGGGGTGGGATCCCCCTAGACCTCACTTTTCATCCCACTAATATCTGCATCCAAAGGATCATTAGCTGCCACCTGCAAAAGCATCTAAAGTTCTGCTCTGGGTCCCTTCAGCCTTTGGGACTCAGTAGTGAATTCAATAATTTTAGAATCTGAACATACCACCGATGTCCTTTACCTACCTTCCACGCCCCAGGTCTTTTCAGCACAGCCAACCTAGTTTCATCCACTTATGGTCTCCATCATCAGCTTCCCTTTCACCCAGGCAGAGTATCATCAATCCCTTTGTCTACCTAATTATCACAGTCACTCTCGCTCTCACTCTTGCTCTGTCGCTCCCGCTCCCAATCTGTATGTTCCATCTCTGCCATATTCCTTCACACATCCCCCTGACCTTTTCCTAGCTACTATCAATTCTGAAGGGTCACTGGACTAGAAATATTAACTCTACTTTTTCTCCAGCAATTTCTGGTTTTATTTCAGATTTCAGTTCCTTGTTTTATCCCTATAATACTCATTATAGTTTGTTAACTAACGAAATGGGGGCATAGGCTTAAGGCACGAGAGGAAAGATTTAAAGGAGACGCGAGGAGCAACATTTTCATGTAAAGGGTTGTGCCCGTATAGAATGAGCTGCCAGAGCAAGTGGTACAATTATAACATTTAAAAGGCATCTGGATGGGTATATGAATAGGAAGTATATAGAGGGATGTGGGCCAAATGCTGGCAAACGGGATTGATTGACTTAGGATATCTGGTTGGCATGGAAGAGTTGGACCGAAGGGTCTGCATCCATGCTGTGCAGATCTATGACAACATGATCCACTTATGCTAATTCTCTGCTTCTTATTAGCCAGCCAGTCATTTATCCATGTTGAGACTGTGGTGCTGGCAAAGCACAGCAGGTCAGGCAGCATCTGAGGAGCAGGAGAATTGACATTTCGGGCATAAGCCCTTCATCAGGAATGAGGCTTGTGGTGAGGGCTGAGAGATAAAGGGGAGGGGGTGAGGTGGGGGGCAGAGTTCCAAGGCAGAATTTGAGGCATTCCTCCTCCTGGCTTCGGGTGGTAACAGTTTGGCAGTGGAGGCGGCCCAAGACCTGCATGTCCTTGACTGAGTGGGAGAGGGAGTTGAAGTGTTCAGCCACGGGGCGGTGGGGTTGGTGGGTGCGGGTGTCCCAGAGATGTTCTCTGAAATGATCTGCAAGAAGGTGTCCTTCTCCCCGATGTAGAGGAGATCACACCGGATGTGACGGATGCAGTAGTCATCTATCCATGATAATATGTTACTCTTGTACTATGAGCTTGTATTTCCTGCAATAACCTTTGATATGGCACAGTATCAAATGTCTTCTGGAAATCTAAGTACCATCCTCCAGCTCCCCTTTGTCCATAGTACAAGTTACTTCCTTAAAGAACTCCCAATAGATTGATTAAACACGATTTCAGTTCACAAAACTATGCTGACTTTGGCTGATTACATTGGACGTATCCAAGTGCACTGCTATAACTTCTTTCATAATTGCTTCCTTTTCCTTATGACTTGGAGGTTAAGCTAACTAGCTCATAGTTTTCATCCTCCTTGTCTTTCCACCCACTTTGGAATTAATTCACTCACTTCCTATAAAACTAGTGTATACTTTGTTAACTCTTCACGTGTTAAATAGTGAACAGAAGGGATTAAATTCAGGAACTATAATAAATAAAACAACAAACTATTCTGAAGGAAGATCACTGGACTTGAAACATTAACTCTGCTTTCTCTCCATAGATGCTGCCAGATCTGCTGAGTTTCTCCAGCAATTTCCGATTAAATTTGGGAAGATATGGTAAATCAGTGAGTAAAATTAAACGTAAGATTGCTGTAGTCCTTCAGACCATATTGCTGCTCTTCCATTAGAGGGAGAGAGACTACGTGGATGGTTTAACCTGAGGGTCATCATACCTCAGGCTAGGGGAGAGGGTGAGACCTTCATGGTAACCTCAGCTGCTGTAGGAATTGAATCCACATGGTTGGTGTCACTGCATTGCAAACTAGCTGTCCAGACCCCCTAATTAATGAGTAGAAACAAGGAATGGGGGAAGCAATTAATATCTAGTTGCAAATCAATCAACAAGATTTGATGTTAAAGAAAGAAAGACTCCATCTGAATGCATATAGCATTTGGGACAAAACAAATGAACTCAATGCACAAATAGATAACCACAATCTGATGACCATTACAGATACCTGACTCCAGGGTGATATGTATGGGGACCTAAATGTTGAAGAGTACATTTGGAAAGGGTAGGAAGCTAGGAAAAGATTTATTGATGATTGTTCATTCTTACCCAAATATTGATTTCCTGAACTTGGGTCACAGCGCCAGAGACCTGGGTTCAATTCCCGCCTCAGGCAATTGTCTGTGTGGAGTTTGCACATTCTCCCTGTGTCTGCATGGGTTTCCTCCGGGTGCTCCAGTTTCTTCCCACCGTCCAAAGATATGCAGGTTAGGTGAATTGGCCATGCTAAATTGCCCGTAGTGTTAGGTGAAGGGGTAAATATAGGGGAATGGGTCTGGGTGGGTTGCGCTTCGGCGGGTCGGTGTGAACTTGTTGGGCCGAAGGGCCTGTTTCCACACTGAGTAATCTAATCTAATCTATTTATTTTAAAATCCTCTCTACTTCACAAGAAAAACAACTCGGTTAGACTCCGTGCCACAGGTCCCTTTGCCCAGTACTAATGTCCCATGAACTGGAAAGTATTCCTTCCACACAAGTCTTTGAAAAACATATCCATTCTCTAATCTGATTTCCTTTATGCTAATTTGCAAGTGGTTCAGATAGTGATCCAGAGATTATGACCATTGATGTTCTGCTTCTTAATTATGTGGTCACTCTTTGCATGTACTGCCCAAATAATGGGACATCATAGTATTACCTAGTTCCTATTCAGTGTCCACGTTTAGCAAGGATGGCTTGAGAGCAAACCGTGACAAACTTGGCTCATTTCAAAATCTCTAAATCCTGAAACTTTAAAATGAAAGTACAAAGTATTACCCTTTACATCTATTTCTTTGGTGAAACTCTTGATCATCGATACTAATACTTCCTTCAAACAAAATCAAAGAGCTGCAAATGATGAAAATCTAAAGCAAAAACGGAAATTACTGGAAAAACTCAGCCAGTTTGGCGGCATCTTTGGAGAGAAAGCAGAGTTACCGATTCTGGTTCAGTGAACGAGAGGCGATGGCCTTGTGGTGTCATCGCTGGACTGTTAATCCAGCAGCTCGGCTAATATTCTGGACACCTGCCATGGCAGCTGATGGAATTTGAATTCAATAAAAAAAATCTGCAAGAAAGAATCAAATGATGGCAATGAAACCATTGCTGATTATCAGGAAAAAAACCTAGCTGGTCTACTAATGGAGTGAAATCTACCATCCTAATTTGGTCTGGCCTACATGTGACTCCACACCCAAAACAATGTGGTTGACTCTCACTTGCTCTCTGTGCAGTTAGGAATGGGCAATAAATGTTGGCTAGCCAAAGATCCTCTTTTAGAATCCAAGAATAAGGAGATATCTTCATCGAAATGAATGGGATACATCCTTTAGATTTGTATTCCAAGTATTTACTTTCCCAGCTGAAGTAACATGGTGTGTCTTTGGGACTCTGGAATTTCCAGTGCAAAATGAGATGGTTCCTTTCTATTATTTCTGTGGCTAATGTAGATTGAAAATGCTGTCTGTTCATGTCCAGGATTCTTCTGCATATACAATTGCTGAACTATATTGTTCTGTCTTTTTACAGCAGTGTGATGGGAAAGCGTTGTCAGAATCTGCTTCTTCAAATATACTTCCAAGTTCCAGAGGTTATCCGCCATGTCAGTCTCCCAGAGTCTGTGCTCACCAGCGATGGCACCACTGAAGGAAGTACCTGCAAGGTATGAATGTCTTCAGCAACACTGTCCTCCTCAGGCACTACGTAGCGTCAGTGTCACTGTGGTGAGGGTTTCATCGAATCATACAAAACAGGAGACTACTGAGTCAAGGTTGCCTGTCTCAGTTCTGAAAGAGCTGTCCAAGTAGTTCAGCCTCATTTCTTTCTCCTTAGTCCTGCAAAGATTTCAGCTTCAGATATACAGAGGAACCTCAATTATCTGAATATCAATTATCCGAGTTTCGGATTATCTGAAGAAGATCTCGAGGTCCTGATAGAAACATTACATCAAAGACGTGTTTCCAACACTGATCGCACCTTTTGCTAACAATGAATAAAAATGAACTCGGCTTACTGAAATGCTGCCGAGCCCAGGCACCATCTCCAAATGATTGACCGCCCACCCTCTCTCTCTGTTCCCCCACACTTTCCCAGGAGTTCTTCACAGGGGTGTACCCTAAACCTCCCTTCCCCAGATAATCATTCCAACATTGTCCTGTACAGGGCAAAGGTTGAACTTGTCAAAAAGGTGTGTGTGTGTCCAGTCTGGCTGCTGTGGTGTGGGGGGTGGTGGCGGGGGAGCTGGGTCAGGGGGGATGGGGGGAGGTGGCGGGGCGGCTGGGTCGGAGGGGGAGGATGGGGGTAGCGGGGCAGCCTGGTCAGACAGGGTTGGGTGGCGGATGGGGATTTACACGCGGTGTACTGCTGCCTAGTCTCCTGGACAGGGAGCGGACTTAGCAAAGTGCTTGCTGTGTCAATCCCATTGAACTGATGGGATGGGAGAGGGGGTGGTGGAAGTGGGAGGCTTCAGCAATGCTGCACGTCCCTTACACACAAGTGTGTCTCTGCTCAGAAACAATCCCTGAGACAGAGAGGGGGAGCAAAGCAGGCAGAGCGAGGAGAAAAGAAACTTCAGAAAACTCCGAGCCCAAGAGGAGAGGCATTGAATTACTTAACTGAATAATCAGTTATCCGAATGAAATACTGCCCGCCCACTCGTTCGGATAATCGAGGTTCCTCTGTACTTAGTTTCCTTTTAATTGTTGAAACTGTTGCCATCACTCTTTCAATTTAAGTCAGATCTGAACTGATCTGAGCATTTTTCAGATATCCATAAGCTACTGGTCTTTAAAGAGTGTATAATTTTTAAAAATTACTAGAGGGAGCGCTTTGTACGGAGTAAGTCCATCATTAACAAGTTTTGTAAGAAATGCTCATTTACTGTAGAGCACTGTGATAACAGCATGTTAATGCAACTGTTGCAAATTATTGAATGTAATGCTCCGCATAACATACTGCCTTCTTAACTACTGTTCTGAGTGTGTGAGCATCATATTGCATCTTATATTATCTTTATATAATAGGATTATCTTCAGGTTAAACTGATTTTTAGTCTATTATATCTGCTATCCTGACAGACAACAGCAGTGCTTAACTGCCCTAGGTTCAAATATAGTTTCCTGCGGTTCAGCTGGTTGCTGCTGACTGATGCTGTGACCATGAGGACCCTGAGGTTGGTTTCTGGATATCGAAGGCGTTCTGCTTGAGCAGCTTTTACAAGCATGTTTCTTTCTTTTCAAGCTGGATGCACTCGTCCATCGGTTACTGACGCTGCTCGCGGACACCAATGACTCGAAAACATCGGAGAATCGTATGGCTGATGCCAACATGGCCTGCAGAAAGTTGGCAGTGGCACATCCGGTTTTATTGCTTCGGTATTAATATTTCACTTTTAAAGGATCCTTTTTATTATAATGATTAAAGAACTCAATTTTGTTTTGCCAAAATATCTAATGCATGGCTAACTTGCTCTTGATCTGTTTCACCTCTAAACTCTGACTGTCACTCTCTCAACATTTCTTGTCTATACTCAGCACCAATGCAATCATTCCTTCTCTGAGCTACCTCTGTAACAATAGACTAGGTAGGTGAACAAATGTACCTTGGGTAATGACAGATCTATTATGCTCTTAGTCTTCTGCTACTGGTGCTTTATTCCTGTCCCTCAAATCAACCACACAATTCCAAACAAGATCCATATACATTGATCATGGCGCTGCTGTAGCATCTATCTCTGTTAGACTCCCACTAGCTAGGATTTCATTGTTAAAACAGATAGCAATTTGGCCTAGCTGGGACAAATGAAGAGACATAATAACAAAGCCAAACATTTCCAGTTTGTTGCATTGACTGGGATCTTTAGATTTTTGATGGGTAAAGGTTTTAAGGGATATGGAGTAATGGTGAGTATATGGGATTGAGGCACAGATCAGTCATGATCTAATTAAATGGTGGAAGGGCCTCTGGGCTGAATAGTCTACTCTTGTTCCAATGCATTTAACTTTTAGCTGAATTGCATGTACTAAAACCTTACCCATGAGTGTTTGTGCTGAGCAATCTTTTGGTATTTGTTTTGTTTTACTTTTCAGACACTTGCCAATGATTGCTGCCCTGTTACATGGACGAGTTCATTTGAATTTTCAGGAGTTTCGACAGCAGAACCATTTGATCTTCTTCCTGCATGTTCTGGGGATCCTGGAATTGTTGCAGCCGTATTTATTTCAGAGTGAACACCAGGGGGCGATGCAGGACTGCCTTCTCTCCTTCATATTACTCCTGCAGGTCAGTGGAAACCCAGCTGGAATATAAGAAGTCCATTCAGAGGCCATTCCATCAAAGTCATTTTGTTGCACCGTTCATTAAGATCAATCAGTATCTTAACTCCATCTACGTGCCTTGATTCTGTAATTCTCAAAAGCCTTGCCTAACCAAAGTCTTCCAGTCTCCAGTTTTAAATTTTAAATTGACTTTACAGTCTCAGCTTTGAGTTCCATTTATCCACCATCTTTTGTGTGTACAAGTGCCTCCTGACATCACTCCTGAACTGCCTCACTCTAATTTAAAGTAATGCCTCCTCTTTCTGGATTCAATGCCTCCCAAAAATAAATACTTTCCTTTCTAAACTTCAGTTATTGTAAGCCTTCACTTAGAACACTCTTAATCTTGAAACTTTGAGGAAATAACTTCAATAACTGAACCTCTGGGAGGTGGAATGAGCCCAGCAGCAAACAAGGCACCTCATACTACTGCTGCTATTACAATAAAGATATGCATTTATATAGCACCTATCATATAGTATAATGCTGTGTGCTGCTTTGCATAAAACTCTGAGAGTCTTGACAGAATACATGTGGAGAGGGAAGTCTTAACGAAAAGTCTAGAATAAGGAGTCGCTGTTCGCTAATTTAAAACAGAGATGACAGGAAATTGTTTTATCTTAGAAAATTATGGGTCTTTGGAACTCTCTTCCTTTAAACGCATTGGAGGCAGAGTCTGTGAATATTTTTAAGGCAGAGTTGGATAGATTCTTGGAAATTGAGGTGAAAGGTTATCGGGGTAGACAGTAAAGTGAATCTGAGGTTACATTCAGATTAGCCATGCTGAAATTAAATGGTAGAACAAGCCCGAGGACTGAATGGTCTCTCTTCCTTGTTCGTATGTTCACTGGGCATTGTTATCAGACAAGACTCGTCACCAAGTCACTGAGAGAGATACAAGAAACTCCTGAAAATTCAAAGTAAATTTTTTAAAAAGTGCTTTATTTTAATCCTGAGTTCTTTCCATTTCAAAATATATATATACATCTAAACGTTGAAAGTTGTACAACAAAAGTGTATTTGCTCTAGCAATAAAGCTGAACAAAGCTTCGTCAATGGTGCATCCAGTTTATCCAATCAGTAATTTAGCAGTACACACCCTGAGGACCATAAATTCAATCTCAGGATTGCCCTAAATTAGCAGACTTGAGTCAGCACAGTGTTACAGAATGTGCTGCAACAGACCTTTGCACTCCGGTTTAGGGAGAAGAGATCAGAACAGGATTTTTGGTCACTGTTTGGGCAATTCCTGACAAAATATATATGTGGCTGCTGAAGAAGGAATCTAGCTAGGCTGCAGTAATAAGCAGTTAACTATGACTGAAGTCATAGATAACCGCAGTTTAGATCTGAATACCTAACAATGCCAGAAAGTGGCTGACAGCTGTGGAATTAAATATGTAATTGGAGGGCTACGTGCATTGCTCGGTGTTGGGGGGTGGGGGTGGGTGGGTGTGGAGAATATGTATCATGGCTGAGAATCAAAACACTGACTATCTTTGGATAATTTTGAATACTTTTTTCTTGCAGAATTACGGGAAGTACTCCAGGTTCATTGCTTCTTTCATCAATAAATGCGTGCATTTTATTCACAAGTTTATAACCTACAATGCAGCAGCAGCAGTCCCATTCCTTCAGAAACATTCAGATGTGCTCCAGTGAGTATTTTGTTTGTTTATTAAAAATTGAGTAATAGGACAGAGGGATTAAGAAAGAACGCACCATTTAGTGAGACCTTTTTGTTTTTATTCATTCATGGGCTGGGCCAACATTTATTGCCAGGCCCCTGTTGCCTATTATAAGGTGGTGTGAGCTGCCACCTTGAAGCACTGCGGTCCATGTGCTATAAATGGACCCAAAATGCTTTTGGGGAGGGAATTCCAAGAGTTTGACCCAGTGACTGTGAAGGACCAGGGATATATCTCCAAGTCTGATTGGTGAGTGACTTGGAAGGGATCTTGGGGGTAATGCCCTTGTCCTTCTAGATGGTAGTGGTAGTGGGAAAGGAAGGTTGTAATCTAAAGTACCTCTCCTCTCCTGAGCCCCTCCTAAAATGTTTGTGTGTGTGAATGGTCAAGTGGGTTGTATTTCAACTTCTCCACAATTTCTGGATGACCCATTTCCAAATTGGATACCCAGCATGATTGTGAAATCACATCTCTTTTTCACTCCATCTCAGTGTGTGTAAACGTGGAATGTAATGTTCAAGCCTGCATTCCGTCACTTGTCATAGCCACATGTTTGACTTTGGATCAGAGTAGGGAAGGGGCAGCTGTTTGCTTGAGCAGGGAATGATGGTGGCAACAGCAGAAAAGGTGGCTTGCCAGGCTCAGCCAAGTGGGATGGGGGATGGCACTCCAGATTTGGCCATTTAAACAGGAAGAAGATTGAATTGGGACCCTTAGCAACTTAGCATGGCCTTGAGACCTAGCCAAGAACTTCTGAGGCTAAAAGGTCTGAGTGACGGAGGTTCCTGGGAGTGGAATGGTGATAGTCCTCCAGAACTAAGTTAGCCATCTGAAAACAATTGGGTGATGAGTTGGGGGTTATGACCCGTTCATTCACTATACTGCTGAGTGATTGAGCCAGTATTGATTGGACAGGCCTTTGTTTAGGATGCTGTCCCAGATTAGAAATGATTGGAGAGATTGAAATAAAATTTCTGAATTTCCTTTAGTAAACCTTTTAAGAAAAATCAAATTCTTGCAAAGGCTGTATCCAATGATAAAGATTAGATTAGATTAGATTACATTACAGTGTGGAAACAGGCCCTTCGACCCAACAAGTCCACACCGACCCGCCGAAGCGAAACCCACCCATACCCCTACATTTACCCCTTACCTAACACTACGGGCAATTTAGTATGGCCAATTCACCTGACCCTGCACATCATTGGATGGTGGGAGGAAACCGGAGCACCCGGAGGAAACACACGCAGACACGGGGAGAACGTGCAAACTCCACACAGTCAGTCGCCTGAGGCGGGAATTGAACCCGGGTCTCTGGCGCTGTGAAGCAGCAGTGCTAACCACTGTGCCACCGTGCCGCCCACGATAAAGGTTGTCTTTGTTTCACACCTAGGCCCTGAAGTGGGAATGCATTGAAAGAAGAGGTTAACAATAGGAATAGCTGAATTTGGGACAGAATGTTTTGAATGGTTGATTGTGATTCCTAACTGTGATGCGATGGCATGTGTTTGTATGTTGAGCGATAACTAGATCTAGCTGGCAATAATACTTGCGTGACCAAATTTTTATCCACAATCATCAAGCATGCAAGTCAAGTAGGCCAACCAGGGACTGAGTGTCTGATGGCCCAGTCCCCTCATCTATAGACAGAGTAAATGATTACTCAGATTTAGTCAGAAATTGGCTTTTTTTTTAAAGACATGTTATGGTGCTCTTGTAAAGGATGACTTGCATTTCAATAGTGTCTTTCAAATGTTGCAACACGCTACAAGAAATTCACAAGATTCTTTGCCAAGGCAGTGACTTGTCCCTTCATTTACCTGATGTTGATGCAAAACAAGTCCATGACTATGATTTCCCATTAACCTGCTGTGCCTTGCACGATTATGTGTCAAACACTGATCGGCCTTTGTTTAGCAATAATCAGTTTGGAGCTGCCTTGGGTCAGTTGTACTTAGTCGTCAATGGGTGTCCTGGGGCAGACTAGAAATTGTCTTTTAAAAATAAAAGTCTTTGGAGGATATCTGTCTCCCTTCTCCAACCTGTCCCATTCCCAAAACCCCACCCGACCAACTAAGACACAAAATCTTTTTCAAAGTCAAGCATTTTGTTTTGACATTTGGTACAGTTACCTTTCACGGGAATATCCAGAGATGGCTCTGCTGAAGTCCCTGCTGGCTGGATTAACGCTCCCAACTCGGAGTGGACTCATTGAAGAGAATGCAGACGATGAGGACGGGGGTGAGTTATGGACTTCTGTTAATTAAAATAATAGAAGTAAATAGAAATATTGAGCTGTTCGCAACGGTGAGAGGGTTGACAATGAGTGACGGAATGGAGTATTGTGTACTTGCTAAGGAATCGTCTCTGTTACAAAGTCCAGCTCTGTCATGTGAAATACTTCATGCATTCTGTCATTGCAAGTATCCTTCCAAAGCACTTGTAATCTAGGACAATAAAACAAAACAAAAGAAGAAAGACTTGCACTTATAAAGCCATTTTGTGACCTTGGCCTTCCTCGAAATGTTTTACGCATATTGAAGTGTAATCGCCGTTGAAAAGTTGAAAAAACGCCAGGCTCCCATAAACAGTCTTCACTCTTGTTTTTTTTAGCAGTGATGTAGTTAAGACTAATAATTGTCCATGGCGCTGAGGAGAATTTCCCTCACCTTCTTTGAAGTACTGGCTTAGGAACTTTTAAGCTTACTTGTGAAGCCGCGGTTTAACATCTCATGCTCTGGATGAGACCTTTGGCAGTGTCACAGTCCCTCAGTACTACATTGGAGTGACAGTTTTAGTTTTAAGACTTTTGAAGTAGAATTTGACCCCCAACCATCTGCCTGTAGAACTAAGAGTGCTAATCACTGAGTCAGCTCTGATGGATTGAAATTGCTGAAACTCACTGTAAAGTCTGCCTGCTTTTGTGAGCAGTGAGTTACTTTGAATGGCAGCATCTGTTATGTCAGCCAACTTAATTGGCAGCAAGTATCAGGCAGTTTCTTTCCTTTTTCTTTCTCTTTCGAACCCTGGAAATGTTTGAGCATTGTTTTTAGTATGGAAGCCAGCTGCTGTCTGTAAACAATATCCTCAACACAGTGTTCAAGGTTTAAAGTAAACCAAAGAGCTTCGCTGCTGGAAGCCTGAAACAAAAATGGAAATTGCTGGAGAAATTCAGCAAGACTGGCAGTAAGAACGCTTTCTCCCCACAGATGTTGCCAGAGTTTCTCCAGCAATTTGATTTTTTGTCCAAGCATTACTTCATAAGTGGAATCAGGTGAGCAGAAGAGAATTATTGCAGGAGATTACAAGCACAAGTCATGTCAGGATGGTCTGTGATGAATTGTGTAGCAGAGGCTTTCACCCCAGACTAAGGAGCTTATGTTTGATACCTCACTAGTTTCTAATTTTTTTAAAAGAAGTTTTTTAAGTTTTTAAAATAAATTTTTCTCTTCCCCCCCCCCCATCTCTCTCTTTCTCTATCACCCCCATCTCTCTCTCTCTCTCTCCCCCCCCATCTCTCTCTCTCTCCCATCTCTCCCG
>NC_057730.1:37241606-37261417 GCF_004010195.1 Chiloscyllium plagiosum
TCCCTCTCTCCCGCTGCCTTGCGCCCCTCTCTCGCCACACCCTCCCTTTCTCGACCCTTTCTCTCTCTATATATCTCTGTTTCGACCCCTCTCTCTTTCCCTCTTTCGACCCTGTATCATTTCACTCTTTGACCCGCTATCTCTTGCCCCCATCTCTCACCGTGTGTCTCTCTCTCTCTCACCCCCTCAATCTCTCTCTCTCCACCCTCTATCTCTCTCCTCCCCTATCTCTCTCGCCCCCTTTCTCTCTCTCCTGGCCCCTCTCCCTAGGTCTTTCTCGCGCTCTCTTGCGCTCTCTCTCTCTCTCTCTCTCTCGCACACTCTCTCGCGCGCACGCTCTCTCTTGTGCTCCCTCTCTCGCGCGCACTTGCTCGCTCCCACTCTGTCTCGCTCCCTCCCTCTGTCTCGCTCCCTCCCTCCATCAGTTCTCCTCCTCCTGTCCTCCTGTCTCCCTCATCTCCTCCTCCATCTCTCTCTCTCCCTCCCCCATCTCTCTCTGTCTCTCCACCCCACTCCCCAATCTGTCTCTCCCCATCTCTCTCCCACTTGCACTTCCCCCCTGCGCCCCTTTCTCTCCTCCCTCCCCCTCTGTCTGTCTGTGTGTCTGTCTGTTTCTCTCTCTCTTTCTCTCTCACACGCACATCCAGAGGAAGAAGCAGCTGGCTCCCTCCCACTTGTCAGTTTTTCTGCTACAACGCCGATAACCTCAGCTGAAGTGGCACCGTATCTTCAAAAGATTGCAAGGGGCCGTGCCCTGGAAGGTAAGGCCTCCAGCATAACCTGTAGGTTCAAACAGACGTCGGATATATTGACTCTATGAGGGAGAAAGGAAAGAGGATGTGATGATAAGGTAGATCCAATTAGCAATGCCTAACATGCCCTTTATATTTTAAAAATTTGTATTTTTGTAGCAACTTCCACAATGAAGTACTTTGAAATGCAGTCAGCAGTGTAATGCGGGAATTTAATGTAAAACAAGAACATTTCTATAGAATGAATGGAACCTGCATACAGGTTTCTTTGGGTGAGGGATTATTTCATGCAGCACTGCTTCTAGAGCGGAAATAATGTTATCCTGATGCCAAACAGCTCACTACGTTACCACAGTGGCAAAATGCTCATAGAATCATAGAGATCAACAGTATATTAAAAATAACCTTCAGCTCATGGAGCCTGCAATTGTCGGAAACAGCTACCCAATTACTCTAATCCCATTTTCCAGCATTTGGCCCATTGTCTTGTATGCCTTGTTGTCACAAGTGCACATCTAAATACTACTAAAATGTTACGAAGGGTTCTGCCTCTACTATCCTTAGAGGCAGTGAGTTCCAAATTCTCACCACCTTTTGCGTGTAAAAGATTTTCCTCACAACCCCTCGAAACCTCTTTCCCCTTATCTTCAATGCATGCCCCCAGCCATTAATTCCTTCTCCAAGGGGAAAAGATCTTTCCTGTCTACCCCATCAATACATCATGTGATTTTGCACATCTCAATCGTGTCCCACTTCACTCTCCTGTGCTCCAAAGTAAATAACTCCAGTCTGACCAATTTCTATTCATAACTGAAACTCTTCAGCCCAGGGAACATCCTGGTACTTTTCCTCAGCATTGTCTCCAGTGCAATCTGTAATGTGGATTCCAGAACTGCATACAATATTCTAACTGTGGCCTAACCAACTTTTTATGTAGTTCCAGCATCACCTCCCTGCTCTTCAACTCTATTCAGATAGAATAGGAACTCCTTTCTCCAGAATCTTAACACAAGCCTCTTGCTTACTACTTGAGTAAAGTTGTCACTGTATTACTGTAATCTTGAGATGACAGTTCAAATTCCAGCCTGTCAGCTCTTGAATTTAAAGTCAGTCGGTTAATTAAATAAATCTGGAGTGAAAAGGTGTTATCATAATTGTGACCATGTAGCTGTAGGCTTGTTGTACAAATCCATCTGTTTCACTCATGTCCTTCAGGGACGGGCATCTACAGTTCCTGACCCAGTCTCATCTTGGTGTGAACTCAGAACTACACCAGTGTAATTGATGCTGAACTACCTTCTGGAATGGCTGAGCAAGTCACTCAGTTGTATCAGATTATGATGACATAATGCAATGATTTATGAAATGGTTCAGTGCCACATTCTAAAGTGCTGTTAAAGATGACCTGTAAAAAACTGGCCTTGCCAGCAACTTCCCTATCCCGGAAATGAATGAGTAACAAAACTGTGCAGCCCAATCAGCTGGCATGACCCCAGGCTTCCAAAATTGGCAGTATACATCTGCAGCATGGTGAGGCTGGTAGCAGGGTATTTTCAAAGGCCAGGTGCTGTAATCACTGATCTTGGGTGTTTGAAAGCAGGAACTCAGAGAGGGAAGCTTGGTGTGGGTATGGGGTGGTGGAAAGTGAAAGCAGTCAATAGTCACACAATTATACTGGATAGCAAACTGAGGATGAGTTAGAATTGTGAAGTAGCAAAAGACGGAAAGATGCCGTCATTCCCAATGTGCTGAGTGGCATTGAATCCTGCAGACCTTGTCAGAGCCAACTGCAGGATGGAAGGCTCAGGAAGTGGAGGTGACTTGTGCCTCTGTTTCTGATCTTTTTTTTATTATGTGCTACATTGTCCTGCATGAACGTTGTTGATTGTTTACTGCTATTTTCGGCTGTTGTGTTTGCCATAATTGAGTAGCAGGATGTTTGTGGAAGAAACATGAGGGAGGGATGGGTGGTCTCAGGTAGATGTTGAAGCGTCAAATGGAGTATTCTGGATGTTGGGTGTGATTCCTGAGTGCCAGGGCCTATGTTCGGTGTGTGATGTTGATTTGCTGCATTGAGTAATGTGTTCAAGCTGTGGAGATGCATGTGCAGATGATGAATGTCTTTATGGCATAGCTGTGAGGACTCTGAGTCTAGACTTGGAGAACTAACCTCCCTGGCTATATGCTCCCATGTCTTGCATGTGATTATTAATGGTCTCTTCTGTCCCCTCTTTACATACCCCCACAAATGGGACTGTGGCATCTCTCCATCACCAATGTCTCCAACACGGCATTTGTCCCAACTGGATTGTTGTGTGAAGCTTGATCCCTATTTTTAAAGATTTTCCTTTGTACCAAACTTTTTGTAATCACTTTTCCTTTAAGCAGTAGTCTGCCTTGAAGAAAGAGCAGTTTGTCTGAATGGCCAACATGCCGTGCTGTTTCCAAAGTGCCCTGGCAATGTTGCAGCAAGGAGACCAGGGCTGGAGACCCAGCAGTTTGCTGTGCAATCGTGCAAATGTTAAAACAGAAAATTGGTTAACCAACATCAAAAGGGAAATGAATAAAATGAAAAATGTTGTAGGGACCCCTCATTCCTAGCCCAGAAATCGAGCTGATTGAATGCAGCACTTTGGTCGCTGTGTTGGAAAAACTCAGCAGGTCTGGCAGCATCTTTGGAGAGAAGTCAGAGTTAATGTTTCAGGTCCAGTGACCCCCCCCGCCCCCCCTCCACCCTCCAGAACAGAGCAGTAAATTGAGTTTGATGTAGTTTACACCTAGTCTTTTGTCTTACTTTTATTCACCTACTCTCCCTTTTTTAGTGTCCTCCTCCTACTCAACTGTATAGATCTAACTGTGTGTCTTTGGGTCTGATTTAAGTAAGAGACCAACACTTTCTGTCTCCTGCTTAAAATCAGAGTCAGACTGATTGTGAATATCACTGCACTTTGTCCTACATTCTCTCCTGTGCAACAACAACTTGCATTTATATTGTGACATTGTTGTAGAAAAATATTATAAAATTCATTTCAAGAACTCTATCAAAATTTAACACAAAACTACTAAAAGGTAGGTCACCAAAATCTTGAAAAAGAAATTGGTTTTTAGGAGTACTTTAAAGAGGAAGAGACCCAAAAGGATTTTAGAATTAGGCTGTGACTTTTTAAATTGTGACATTGACTACCAGGAGCCCAGGTAGATCAGCGAACATTCTGAATGGCACCTAATACGTCTAATGTTTGCCTGCTCAGATATTCTGGAAGTCCTGAATGATATTGATGAGATGTCAAAGCGTCGAGTGGAGGTCCTCTTCTTCTTTGCTGTAAGTAGAAAATAAACTAATTGTCTCTCAAAGCAAACAAGATTCAACCACCATTTGCCTGCAGCATTTAATTAGCTCTAGAACTGTATAATGCCCTGTACTCTGCTAACAAGTAGAGCTGACTGATTTTGATTGCAGCTAATAATGTCTCTAGTTGTAAATTGTCAGTGAACAGCCTTTGAGGGAAAGCTGTTGTAAATATTGAAGTGTCTGATCTATTTGCATTGGCAGCAATGGTGTGATGTAAACGATGTGGTGTTATTGCCTTTTGAGGAGCTGGGTCCTATTCCCTTACCTTTTCTCTGCATCTCATTCTCTCCCTCTCTCTCATTGTGATGTCTTAAGCTCCGTGCCACAACAGTTCACAGATCTCAGTTACAAAAGCAGTGTCATTTTCCACATTCTCTGGTCATAAACTGCCTGAACATTGCACCCAACCCAGTTGAGACCACAAATACTTCTATCTGTACCCTGTGAATACTAACCATTGAAAGCTTGGGTAGCAGTTTTTGTGCCTCAGAACACAGACTATCAGGATTCATTGGAACCTGTATAACTCTGGCCTGCAGTAGATGTTAGTGCACATCGTAACTCACCTAGCAAGGATGCCGATTTTGGGTGGGATGCCCAATTTACTGCCGTATCAGTTGTGCGCTGTATTGAATTCAGTGGAGGGTAAAATCTGGCAGGCTTTAAATGAATGTTTGATACTATACCTGCAGACAACCACCTGATAAAGGAGCAGCACTCCAAAAGCTAGTGCTTCCAGTTAAACCTGTTGGACTATAACCTGGTGTTGTGTGATTTTTAACTTTGTACACCCCAGTCCAACACCGGCATCTCCAAATCATGCTCCCATTCTATCCTTTTGAGCTATATCTTTAGGATTAAACGAAAAAAGGGAGAGAACATTTTAAGTGAAGGTAATTTATAAATCTAGAAAGAAAAGTCAAGGTGACAGGGCAGAATGGCTTTTAAAATAAACTGAGTGTTTTAGAAAGAAACAAGTTTAATATTAACGGTCCATAATCATGAAAAAAGGTTAAAAGTTCAAATTAAAGGTATTTTAATAGAATATATAAAGCATTTGTAATAGGCTATATTAATTACTAGCTTAAATAGAGATAAATCTATTTGATTTAATAGCCATTACAAAAATATGATTACATGGTAACAACTACGGGCGGCACGGTGGCTCAGTGGTTAGCACTGCTGCCTCACAGCACCAGGGACCCGGGTTCAATTCCCTCCTCGGGTGACTGTGTGGAGTTTGCACATTCTCCCCGTGTCTGCGTGGGTTTCCTCCGGGTGCTCCGGTTTCCTCTCACAATCCAAAGATGAATTGACCATGCTAAATTGCTCGTAGTGTTAGGTGTAGGGGAATGGGTCTGGGTGGGTTGGTCTTTGGAGGGTCAGTGTGGACTTGTTGGGCCAAAGGGCGTGTTTCTACACTGTAGGGAATCTAAAGTTGGGGACAATATATGTATTCCAAAGTACTTGGCATTTCTAATAGGAAAAGACATGCTAAGTGGGAGTGTGGTAGCTATGACAGTGAAGGATGACATGAGGACAATGGTGAGGAATGATCTTGGTTTGGAAGATAAGGAAGTATCATCAGTTTGGTGGAGAAAATAAATAACAAGGATAAGAAAATGATTTTGGGAGTAGTTAACTGGTAACACTGTTGAACAGAAAGTTATTCAAGCAATGGGCGGCACAGTGGTTAGCACTGCTGCCTCACAGCGCCTGAGACCCGGGTTCAATTCCCGCCTCAGGCGACTGACTGTGTGGAGTTTGCACGTTCTCCCCGTGTCTGCGTGGGTTTCCTCCGGGTGCTCCGGTTTCCTCCCACAGTCCAAAAGATGTGCAGGGTCAGGTGAATTGGCCATGCTAAATTGCCTGTAGTGTTAGGTAAGGGGTAAATGTAGGGGTATGGGTGGGTTTCGCTTCGGCGGGTCGGTGTGGACTTGTTGGGCCGAAGGGCCTGTTTCTACACTGTAATGTAATCTAATCTAATCAATAAGAGACATTATAGCAAAGGCAATGCAATAATTGTGGGACAATCTTCATATAGAATGGGCAAATCAGATTGTCAAAAGTAGTTTAAAGAATGAGTTCATGAAGTGAATTTGAAGCAGTTTGCTGGAAAAACAAGAATTGGAACTAAGCAGCAAAGAGACTAATTTAGATTTTGTTTTGTTTGATTGGACAGGGTTAATTGGTAATTGCATAGTGAGGGATAATCTGGGAAAGGGCAATCATAATATGATGGAATTTTGGAATTTCATATTGAATTTGAGAGTAACACAAATAAATTAAAAATTAGAAATTGAACCTAAGTAAAACAAATTAAATAGATATAATGACAGGTTGGCCAAAACAAATTGGGAAATTAGATTAAAGGGCATGATTGAGTAAGCAATGACAAAAATTTAAAGAAACATTTCATGGTTCTCAGCAATTCTACATTCCATTGAGTAATAAAATCTCCATGAGAGAAGAGATCAATCTATTGCTAACTAAAGAAGTTAAGGATAGTGTTCGATTATAAGAAGAGGCTTATAATATTGACAAGAACGATAGTCAGCCTGAGGATTCAGTGGTTATAGATAGCAGCAAAGGCTGGACAAAAAAATCAATAAAAAGGGAGAAAAACAGAATGAGAGTAAAGTAACCCGAGATGTAAGGACAGATTTGAGATCTATTCCACATATGTAAATAGGAAGGGGTTAATGAAAGTAAGTGTTGCCTTTTAGAGAATTAATAGGAGAAATCAATAATGGGAATAAGTAAATGAAAGACTTGTAATAAATATTTTGTGTTAGTCTTCACATTAAAAGATATTTAATAAAAAACAAATAGTGAGGAACTAAGAGCTTAATAGTGAGGCACTTAAAGTAATCAGTATAAGAAAAGAACAAGTGCTACAAAATTTAATCAGACTGAAAATCCACAAATTCCTAGGACTTGACTGCTTGGGTTGGGAGTAGTTTAGAATTCAGCAAAGGTAAATTAATAAGGAGAAAGTAAAAAGAATATGTGAATATACTAGCAAGAGACATAAAAGTAGATTATAAGTGTTTCTACTTGTGAATGGGAAAGAGATAGCAAAAATAAACATGACCCATTCGAGACGAGGTTGCTGAAATTATAACCGGGAATATGGGAATGACAAAGACATTAAGGAATACTTTGCATCTGTCTACACGAAAATGCTAAAGAAATTAGTATAAATAAATGGCACTGGAGAAATGAATGGTAAGTAGCAAACAAAAGTCTCCCCAAACCTGATAACCAGTATTCCAGGTAGCTGCAGAGATAGTGAATGCATTGGTTTGATATTCCAGAAGTCCTTAGATTCTAGAACAATTTCTGCAGATTGGAATAAAACAGATATAAGCTTGCTGCTTAAGAAAGAAGGAAGAGAGAAGGTGGGAGCTAGAGTACAGTTAGCTTAAATTCAATAGGCAAAATGCAAGAATCTGTGCATTTGGATGTGATAAGGGTGGTTGGAAGAGGGAAATATGATGAAGTAGAGTCAGCTCCAATTCATGAATTGGAAATCATATTTGATAAATCTGTTTTTTGAGGATTTATTCCGAAGAGAAAGGCGAACCACTATACATTGGACTTTCATAGAAACATTCGATAAGATGACACACGAGGAACCAGAGTTTACGTGAATTCTATTTGTCCATTTCAAGCATAGAGCCTGGTCAAGAGTGTACCGGTTTAAATCAACAGGAATGTGAATATTCTTACATTCCTCTGACAATCCCACCACCACCTCAAGTTTCCCTGGCCCCTACTCCGGCTGCTTAGTTCTGCTGAAGTCAGAAATAACACTGGATAGAGGAGTGAAGAACTAAGAAAATTACAGTACAGGAACAGGCCCTTTGGACCTCTAACCTGTACCGATCCAGATCCTCTATCGAAACTAAAGGATGTTCAGGGTCAACTGGAGAGGAGGGTTGGTTTGTGGGCCTAGGGGTACCTGATGCTGCAATTAAAACTACATCAAATAAAACTACTCAATATTAAATTGTCCATTCGACAGTGTTCGTTATAGTAGCATCCACTGATTTTTTTTTTCCCATAGAGATCTCCTGAACTTCTGCAGCCTCAAGCTAGAGATTCCAGTGACTTTATTTTCTTGGTTCTCAGTAATCTGAACATTTCAGTTGTTAAAAGATTTAAAACTATTCTCTCCACTTAATTAACCCATGTTCTTGCATACATTGCCTGACTTTAGCATCCTCTCTGCCCCCCTACTTTTGCAGCCCCTTTGTTTCCCACCCCTGTGCAGCCCCTCTATCCCCATTTCAGCCCCTCTTTTCCTCCCTTGCCATCCTTCTGTTTACCCCCAGCTCCCCCCCTCCCCCATGTTTGCAGTGTCTCCCCCACATCATCCCTCTTGTTCAGTAAGTGATATAGAGGATAGCATATGGGGGTTACTTTGACAGAAAGACCTCAATATGTTTTAATTTGTGGAAAAACTGTTAAGTGTTAAGGTAAAAGGAATTGGGTAGCTTTATAAGAGAAGCACAAAGTTAGCATGGTAGTACATGAAGTAATTAGAAAGGTAAATACTGGTCTTTATTGCAAGGAGGCTGGAATAGAAGAGCAAGGAAACCTTGCCGCATGTTATAGGACTTTAATGAGACCATACCTGATGCAGTATGTACAGTTTCACCCTCTTGAGAAAGGGTGTAATGAGGTTCACTAAATTAATTCCTGGGCTCTTTTATGAAGAGAGATTAAGCTAAGTAGTATTATACTCTGGAGTTTAGAACAATGAGAAGTGATCTCGTCAAAACTTCTGAGATTCTGAGACGGTTTGTCAGATTAGATGCTGAGAGATTATTTACCCCCAACCGCAGAGTCTAAAATCAGGGTCAAGATGCTGATTCAGATTGTCATGAGGGCAATAACATTGTGAATCTTCTAAATGCTGTACTTCAGTGAGAGATGGCTGCTCAGATATTGAGTGTGTTCAAGATTGAAATTGTTAGAGCTTTGGACAATGTAAAGGAATTGAAGAATGTATGTATATAGGATAGAAAGTAACAAGGATCAGCCATGAGCTAATTGAAACAATTAGCATGTTAGTTTGCAGAGGGAAGTAGTCTGATCACTTGGGAATAGATGGGCGTCGAGCTCCTACCTGGAGCTGTGCAGTGTGATTTGTAGTCCACCGTCAAAATTCAGGTGTTGCCAGATTTGATATGGTCTCTGCACCTACTGTGACCAGTAGAACAGGAGGAGCGTATTAACACCTTCCCTGACTTGAACTTTTACCTGTTAGTGGAGAGGAATTCACTTCAGACTGGAGCCCCAAATTATAGTCGTCTTCTAGACAATGAGGACCAACGCCTTGAGTATGGCCATGTTCACACAGTAGGAGGCTGTTGCTGAACTGAAAGCTTTCTTGTTTTTCACAGAATGATCTACAACGGTTGATGAGCTCCCCAGAAGAACTGTCACGAAACGCAGCATTTGTCTTGGCTATGCGGAGTATCCAGAGCAATCCACGGTAAAGGAGGGGAGAAGAATAACTAAGCGATCATGCAGCATTTACCATGATGCTGAAACACACACTGCAGCCAGTAGATTACTTTTTGAAGTATAGTTCATTATATTTTAGGAAACACAGCAGTCTATTTATTACAGAACAAGCTCCCTCAAACGGCAATGAAATAATGACAAGATAAATGTTTGCTAAATGAGATCTTAAGGTGGATGAAATATTTGAACTATTTTCCAGGACACCAAAGAAACTTCCTTGCTTACGGAGAATCTGAGGTTAAATTACAAAAAGAGGTTACAGAACTATGATTGTAGTCTCTGGGTATTTTGATCAATGCTTTTCAAGTGTTTAGGGTATAGGATAGGATAGACAGAGGAACATTTATTCTGGTGGTTGGGGAGTTATGGACTAAGATATAGTCTAAAAACTTAGAGCTAGATCTGTCAGAGAAATTATTAATAAAAAATTGTGTTAGAAGCTTGGAGCTGTCTTCCATAAGCACCATGGTGCATTTATTAATTTTAAAGCTGATATCCTCAAGTGTCTGTTAATCAAAGGGATATAGGCCATTGGGTGAGGTTACAAATTAGCCATGATGCCACTGAATGGCAAAACCAGTTTGAGAAATTAAATGGACTCTTCCTTGATTATATTCCTACTCTAAAATTAAGCTGCAGGATCTTTTAATGTCCACCTGAGAGGACAAACAGGATCGATCTTTAACCTCATATCAAAAGCAAGGGTAGTAATATTTTAAGGGTGCCCTCTTTCCAGGCACCATCTTGGACAGGCCAAGATATACTTAAGGAGCAGCATTGCTCCTGTGTTCTCCAGGTGTGGCTGTTTAAATGTTATCAGAGACGCAAACTGTTGCTGTAATGATGGGTAGTTTCTGTACTGGAACCTTGTAATATACAAACATTTGTATGTCCCTTTTCAGCCTCCAAACAGTGCCACAGTGTATTTACAGTTTGCTCTACTATGAGACTGTTCGTCTTCTCAAAATAAGCACATACCTCTGACTGCGCAGTTCAGTTTGTTTGGTTTCTTTTTCCAGTACTGCTGCAGATTTTCTTCCAACCTTCATGTACTGTCTTGGCTGTGGAAATTACGATGTGGTGCAGACAGCCCTGAAGCACCTTCCAGAATATGCGCTGCTCTGCCAAGGTAAAATTGCTGAGTCTCGAAATCCGATCTTGAATTGTGTTTATCGTGCAAAGAAATCTTTAAATTTATTCTTTTAATTTTAAACCACCCCCAATGCTTCCCAAAAGCACCAATGCCAATTCTTCACATCCCTTTCTCATGAGCTCTTGTGCCATGGATACAATGAGCCCACCTCTTGTTCCCCTCACCCAACACCACTACCACAGCACATTTTGGTCACATTGCCTTTGTATGTCTGACAAGGGGGTTTTACAGTCATGTACGTAAAAACAAACACAGAAAATGCTGGACAAACGCAAGGGGCCTGACAGCATCTATGGAGAGATGTTCGGGAAAAGAAAACAAGTTATACTGGACTTGAAATGTGAACTCTTTTCTCTCTCCATAGATGCTGTTAGGCCTACTGAGTTTCTCCAGCATTTTCTGTGTTTGTTTCAGATTTACAGCATCCCCAGTCTTTTGCTTTTATTCCCATAGAAACGCACCACATTTTTAGTGGCAACTGCTAATCCTTGGGGTATTGAATTTAACTAAAGCATGTGTTATGCCCCAAACGAAAATAGAGTAATTGCACAGACTGGGGATCTTCCAAGAGTCTATTAAAGTGTAATCTGCTCACAACTATATTTACCTGTCAAATTGTTGGAACATTTTCCATGCATGCAGATATTATTTTGACGCTATTATCGATCTGTTTATTTGCTTTGATTTGGCTGTTGAGGTCCTGTCTATCGTTTATGCCAGTCGTTCATTCTTGTACCATGTTCTCTTCACAGAGCATGCGGGAGTCCTCTTACACAAAGCCTTTCTGGTGGGGATGTACAGCCAGCTCGACACAAGCCCACAGATTGCAGAGGCCATGAAAGTTCTGCACATGGAAGCCACAACTTAATGATTGAACAGTATAAGTGAACTGTGGACGTGGATGCAAGACTAAACACGATTGAAGGCGTTGGAGAGGAAATACTTTCAGCACAAAGTCATTGCAGGCATCTTTATACATTCCACAAGGAATCATCAGGAAACTATGAATCCATCCAGGATGCTTCTGCTCAGGAGGACTTTTCACTGGAGCCCCAGTACAAATTCCACCAAAGCTACTGGGAATCGATAGCTAAAACATTGCATTTTCTCATATGAGTCGAAGTGCAATGATTGTTATCAGCCCTTTGCAATATTTCTGAAAGGCACAGAATCAAGTTGATTTCTCTCTCTTTCTCTCACTTTTTTCCCTCTTTTTTTTCCTTTTTCTTTCTTGCTATCTCTGTCTCTGGATATGCATAATAAGGTGCTGACTAATTAAATTCCATTCTCATTTCCCTCTTTTCCCCCTCTCTTTCGGTTTTCCGCTTCTGTACTATTTTCTCATTTGGGTGAGGGCTTGGTGGGAGCGTACTTCAATGTCTCACTTCAGTAAAGGTGCGTGGGCTTGTTTACGATGCAGAGTGATGCCCACAGCATGGGCTCAACTCCTGCACTGGCTGAGGTTACTGCGAAGATCTTGCCTTCCCAACCTCTCCCCTCACCCGAGGGATGATGACCCTCAGGTCAAACTCACCACCAGTTGTCTCTCTCTAATGAGAGCGGCCCTATGGTCCTTTGGGATTATGGTGATATTACCTTTACCAAGTTGAGATGTCCACACATTATACATCAAGAAAAGCAGTAATGTTAGTGTACATCTCTTTCAAGCTAGCAGCTTTGCCAATTTATCTTTGTAGCACAAACCTGGGTTCTACCTTTTCAACCTACTACAGAGTAGGGGGGCACAGCTGGCAGAATTGCTTAACATGACTTTAGCATCTGTGGTGAGGTGCAATTATGACCCTTCCTAATTATAACGATCAACATCACTAGCATTTTTTTAGCTAGGACATTACAGACAGATTTAAAATTGATAAACTGCCAATTGATATCTTCAAATAAAATTCTGCTGCCACAAGTCAGCAGACACAACTGTGTTGCAGAGAGGCACCTTAGAAGGACAGTACTATTGACTGAAGAGGTCTTGTGAATGTGTGAAGTTGTGTAGCACAAGGAAAAGGAGCATTCACTCTACTTAAAATACCAGCAACATGAGACCAACAAAGAAAAGTAACTTGGCTCCTTAACATCTGTTAAAACATGAAACTTTTGTCAGAAATGTTTTTATAAAAATTGATGTTTGACAATAAAGTGACGAGTTATTTTTATTTATTACTATAGGGCAGACTAAGCAGGCAAACTTCACAGTGTTGGCAGAAGTCTGACCGTTCACCAACATAAGCAGAAAGGGAAACCACTTGGGGGGAGAAGTGGTAACAGAATGTAATATCTAAAACTAGAACTGATGTAATTAAGTTTTCGTAGTATTTTCACTGCAGCTGATTCTACTTTCTTATATTGTAAAGGACAACGCTGAAGAAATAATTTAAACTTTTTCAAGAGTAAGCTCTGAAGTTTGGAATTTTTCATTTTGTGACTAATAGACATCTATATTTGTGTGTCTTTTCTGTGTATGTTTATATAATACACAGGTATTTGAACACTGCTGTTGAGGCATAATTGACTCACTCCTTGGGTTATGCTTCAGTAATTAGCAGATTGTATTATCTTAATATCCAAACAATCAAAATGATCTGTCAGTAAACAGAAGGGATTTTGCTTCCAACGTTGATGAACATACAAATTAGTAGCATTCAGCCTTTTGACCCTTCGAGTCTGTCCCACAACTCAATAGGATTGTGGCTGATGTTTGTGTTTCAAATTCCATGCTGCATCTACTCTCAAAAACCTTGTTTTCCATTGCCCTAACAATATACCCAGCTTCACGGGCAGCACGGTGGCTCAGTGGTTAGCACTACTGCCTCACAGCACCAGGGATCCAGGTTCGATTCCAGCCTTGGGTGACTGTGTGGAGTTTGCACATTCTCCCTGTGTTTGCTTGGGTTTCCTCTGGGTACCCATTGTGTTCGGTGCATTAGTCAGAGGGAAATGGGTCTGGGTGGGTTACTCTTCGGAGGGTCGGTGTGGACTTGTTGGGCCGAAGGGCCTGTTTCCGCACTGTAGGCAATCTAATCTAATCTAATCTTCACTTTAAAAACATTCAGTGAACCTGCCTCTAAGGCAGTGAGTTCCAAAATCTCTCAACCATCTGAGAGAAAGCAATTCTGATCCCTGTCCTAAAAAGGTCGTCCTAAATTTGAAACAGTGCATACCTAGTTCCAGGCTTCCTCATTAGGGGAAGCGCCATTGCCACATCCACCTTGTCAAGACCATTTGGGATCATATACACTTAATTTAAGTCACCCCTAAATTCCAGTGCAAACAAGCCCAGTCTGCCTGGCTTTTTCCACATAAGGCAACTAGCACATTCCAAATATCCATCTACTTTATCACAACTGTCTACAAAATAGTTACATCCTTAATAAACATTTGAAAAACAAATTGCTGCAGAGACACTGCAAGTCTGGCAGTAACTGGGTAAAGAAACAGAGTTAATATTTTGAGTCCAGTGATCCTGCTTCAGAACTAGAAATAGCTCAGAAAAAGTGGTGTTTATATTGATGACTGGAGGGTGAGGAAAGAAGTTAGTAAATTGATGGAGAGGGAGCCCAGCGAGAGAAGCAAGGATAAGCAGACAAAGGGGTTGTTGATTGTGGGGCGGAGAGAAAGGGAAGCTAGATAAGTGATAATGCGAACTCTGAATAATTATGAAAATTCTAAGTTTTCAGGTACTTTTTAAAAGTTGGAAGAGTGCCCAGAAAAGTAGTTGAGGGATGCAATGTTTTCCATTGTGACTTAGCATTGTCACACCCTTGTGACTTAACCAGAGTTCTGTACAGTTCCAGCATAACATCTTTGCCTTGATTGATAAAGGCATGAATTCTTAGCTACCTTATTAACGTGTCCAATCATCTTCAGTATTTGTGGACAAGTGTTACAAGATCCTTCTGAGCTTCTTAGTGTCCTGCCATTCATTCAGTATTGCATTTTCTTATTTTGTCTTCCAAAATGCATCAACTCCCATTTATCTGCATTCAGTTCCATCTGACCAATCAGTTTATATCCTCCTAAGACCTGAGACCTCCTTCCTCACATTCAACCACCTAGTCAATTTTATTGTCATTCCCAAATTTAATCATCCCACAATTTCATTTACATAATTTCTGAATGTCACAAACAATAATAAACCCAGCACTGGACACCAGCCTCCAGTCTCACAAACAGTCTTCCATCACCATCCTCTGTCTCCCGCCACTAAGCTAGCTTTTGGAAACAACTTGCCAAATTACCCTGTTACCATAAGCTTTTGCCTTCTTTATTGGTTTCTCATGGGATTTTGACAAAGGCCTTGCTGAAATCTCCACTTTCTAATCAACCTGTTCAGTCATGTTATTACACACTTCTGGAAAAAGTGGACCTTGAACCCAGGCCTCCTGGTTGAGAGGTAGGGACATTGCCATTGCATCATAAGAACTCTCCTTGTTGAAATCTCTATAAATTTCATTGATTTCCTGGGAGGGTAGTATTCCATTGCAGTTGTTAGTCAGCTTTGCAGATGTTCCTGCTTTGTCTTCACTTGTGATATTGTTCCTTATTTGGAGTGAAGGTTTTGGATCTTAGCTACTTATGTCTAAACTATTGTTAAGCCCTCTTCACCTTACACTGCTGTGCTGGTGATCTATATTTTTTGAAAATTATCATCCTCACAATCAAATCCTCCCATGGCCAGATGCTTACCTATGCCAGCAATCTCCAGCCCATATTCTTCCAACATCTTTATGCTTCTCCAGTGTTGGTGTCTTGCAGATTTGTAATGTTAGTCATACCACCGTCGCAGCCCCCACACGCTAAGCTCTGGAATTCACTCCTTAAACCACTCTACCTCACTCTCAAGAAGCTGCAACAACCCAACATCTTTGACCAATCTTTTAGGTTACCTGTACCAATATCTCAGCAGCTGGCAAATTTTGTTTAAAAATACACCTGTGAAGCAGCTTGAGATCTTTTACGAAGATAACGGTGTAATGTGAGTATTAGTTATTGTTGAAGTTGGTTTGATAACATTTGTGTAAATTTAGAAGATTGTAACTGCTTAGAATTCAACTTGTTCCTCATTTAAGCAGAAGCCAGACCCACCCCCACCTACACAAATGTCAAGCTCTTCCAAAGCAGAAACAGAACTGAGATTGTGAATATTGTATATTGTATTGTGAACAAATTTTATATCGTAAAAATGTTCCACCTAACCAATGTACGCAATGTACAATGATATGTATAATGTGGGCAACACGGTGGCACAGTGGTTAGCACTCACAGCACCAGAGACCCGGGTTCAATTCCCGCCTCAGGAGTTTGCACATTCTCCCCGTGTCTGCGTGGGTTTCCTCCGGGTGCTCCGGTTTCCTCCCACAGTCCAAAAATGTGCAGGTTAGGTGAATTGGCCATGCTAAATTGCCCATAGTGTTAGGTGAAGGGGTCTGGGTGGGTTGCTCTTCGGAGGGTCGGTGTGGACTTGTTGGGCCGCAGGGCCTGTTTCCACGCTGTAGGTAATCTAATCTAATCATAGGTGCTACATAGGCAATGCACATATCTCATACAGTAGTTCACTCCCATGTGCAACAATCACATTACATTCTACAATCCATACAATTTATGGGCATTGGGACCAGTTCTGGGGAGGTACAACCAGTACAAACTGGAAAAGTTACACATGGGCAGGACCAGGACTGATGCCTTAGGGGGGAGTATGTGCTGGAGTAGTTGGAGAGGGCAGTTAGGAACCTATGCAAGGAGTCAGAGGAAGGGGAATCAAGGTGAACAATTTATAGCAAAGGGAACCAAACAAGGCCACAGTACACATAATGGGAATGAGACAAGGAATATTAAAAAGACAAGACTTCAAACTCTGTGCCTGAGCACATGGACCGTTAGCAATAAAGTGGATAAATTCATTATGTAATTAGATGTTAAGAGGTGTGATATAACTGGAATTATGGAGAAATTGCTGCAGGGTGACCAGGGATGGGAACTGAACACCTCGGGCATTCAGTATTGAGGAAGGATCAGCAGAAAGGAAAAGGTGGAGGAGTTGTATTACTGGTTAAAGAGGATGTAAACACCATATTGAAGAAAGATGTTAGCTCAAGCAATGTAGAAACTGGGTAGAATTGAGAAATATCAAGGAGCAGAGACATTAATAGGCTTGTATATAGACCACAAACTATCGTGGTGATGTTGGGAATGGCATTGAACAGGAAATCAGAGGTGCAGATAGTAAAGGAGCAACTGTAATTATGGGGACTTTAATCTGCATATAGATTGGTGAATGAAATTAGTGACACCATATAGGACAAATTCTTATGTGTATATGGGATGGTTTTCTGGACCAATTTGTTGATGAATCAATGAAAGAACAGGCCATCTTAGACTGAGTATTATGCAGTGAGAAAGGAATAATTGGTAACATAGTTGTGGGAGACTCCTTCGGGATGAGTCTCAGTAATCTGATAGAATTTTTCATGAGGATGGAGAGTGAGGTATTGATTCTGAAATGAGGGTTCTGAATCTTAATGAGAGAAATTACGATGGTCTAAGTCATGAGTTGGCTATGATGGATTGGGAAATGTTCCTGAAAGGAATGAGTCTGGATAGGCAATGGCAAACATACAAAGAGCAAATTAATGAATTTTAAAAATGTGTATTCCTCTATGGCACAAGAGAGTGGTAGCTAAACCATGGCTTATGATGGAAGTTATAGATACTATTAGATGCAAACACGAGGCATGCAAATTGGCAAAAACAATATAGACCTGAGCATTGGGAACAGTTTAGAACAAATAAATGGCTGATTAACTAAATTCTTACTTTGCTTCTATTTTCACAAAGGAGGATACAAATAATGTACCAGAAATTGTAGGGAAAACAGGCTTTAGTGAGAGGGAGGAACTGAAGCAAATTTGTATCAGCAGTGAAATGGTGTTGTAGAAACTGAAGGGATTGAATGCAGATGTATCCCAGAACCTGATCATCTACATTCCAGACTATTTAAGAAAGTGGTTCTCGAAATAGGGATGCATGTTCCAAGATTCTTTAGACTCTGGTGCAATTCCTACACATTGGAGGATTGTTAATACAACCTCTCTATTTAAAAAGGGAAGTTACAAAGTGAAGGCCAACACTTCTCTGACAATTAAAACCAAAACACCCAGAGAAGATCACCTTGCCTTGTAATTTGATAAAGAAGTGTGACAAGGGGTATAACCTACCTCTCAATATCCAATCTGTTACAAAGGAGTGGTTAAATGAAATGAAATCCTTTCACTCACTCTACACTTAACAAGTAACAATTTATTTATTCAACTCTGACAGTAAACAATTTAACAGAATTACTATCAAACTCGACAATTTTCCCCAAATACTAACTATTCCCTAACTGAATTAAATTCTACTGGAATTAATGCTGTTCAAATAAACACATGTCCCACTTGTATAAACCCAATTAATAAGAAAGGCCAGTGAGTCCGATGTCAGTAGTGGGAAGGATGCTAGTGTCCATTATCAAAGATTTTATAGCAGAACACTTAGAAAATGATACAATCAGACACAGCATGGATTTACAAAAGGTCAGAAATTATACATTACTGGCATTGTTTGAGAATGTAACTAGTAGAGTTGATTAGGGGAGTCAGTCGATTTATTCAAACTTTCAGAAGGCTTTTGACAAAGTCCCACGTAAGAGAAATATGAAAAATGAAAGCACATGGGATTAAAGGTAGTGTATTGAGACGAATAGAAATCTGGCTGGCTGACAGAAAAGAAAGTTAGAATAAATGGGACATTTTCTGAATGGCAACGATTAGTGGGGTGGCACACGGATAGGTACTATGAACCCAGCTATTTGTAATATGTATTAATAATTTAGATGAAGGAATGAAATGTAATAACTCAAACTTTGAAGATGACAGAGAGCTGGGTGGAAGGGCGAGTTGTGAGGAGGATGCAGAGATGTCGCAGTGTGATTTGCACAGCCTGAGTGAGTGGGCCAATGCATGTGAGGTTATTCACTTTGGTATCAAAAATCGCAAGTTAGATTATTATTTGAATGGCTGTAAATTGAGAGAGGGGAATGTTCAATGAAATCTGGTGTCTTTGTGTACCAGTCACTGAAAGTAACTGCACAGGCATTAAAGAAGGCAACATGTATGTTGGCCTTCATAGCAAGAGAATTCAAGTACAGGAATAAGGATGTCTTGCTGCAATAAAAATTGTCTAGGTGAGACTACACCTGGAATATTGTGCGCAGTTTTGGTCGTCTTATCTGAGGAAGAATGTTCTTGCTACAGAGGGAGTATAGCAAAGGTTTACCAAATTGATTCCTGGGTTGGCAGGACTGAAATATGAGGAGAGATTGAGTCAGTTAAGATTGTATTATTTGGAGTTCAGAAAAATGAAGCGGGGGGAGGTGGCGGGATCTCATAAAAATTTATAAAATTCTAATGGCCTACACAGATTTGATGCAGGAAGGTTGTTCCCAATCAGGAGTCCAGAACCATGAATCATAACTTAAGGATAAGGGATAAGCCTTGGAGATTCAAGATGGCAGCAACCCAGCAAGTCTGAGTCTGTAGTGCTCAGCCTAAGACTCGGGCAAAGTGGGGCATCTGCCTTCACCACACCTTTTAAGTCATTTAAAATAGCTGTTGCCCAGCATATTTAGTCATTTTGCATCATAGAGTCATAGAGATGTACAGCATGGAAACAGACCCTTCGGTCCACCCTGTCCATGCCGACCAGATATCCCAACCCAATCTAGTCCCACCTGCAGCACCTGGTCCATATCCCTCCAAACCCTTCCTATTCATATACCCATCCAAATGCCTCTTAAATGTTACAATTGTACCAGCCTCCACCACATCCTCTGGCAGCTCATTCCATACATGTACCACCCTCTGCATGAAAACGTTTCCCCTTAGATCTCTTTTATATCTTTCCCCTCTCACTCTAAACCTATGTACCCTAGTTCTGGACTCCCTGACTCCAGGGAAAAGACTTTGTCTAT